>NC_074722.1:31597004-31897004 GCF_947242115.1 Biomphalaria glabrata
TATTATAGATTGGTCATAGGAAGTGAACATTGGTCAAAGGAGCTGGACTTTGGCTGGATGACTGCCTGGTCGTGCTGTATGCGCGCTGGACTGTCGCTCGGACTTCTCGATGGTCCAGACCCCATACCCTGCCCGCTCCCTTCCCCCGTCGTCCTGCGGGAGGTTTAGACTAGGAAGCAGATTATCTTCAACTTTGAAGGAACATCCAAAACATATAAAATAATGTAAGACATTTAACATTTTTACAAAAAAATTGTCATCGGAGGCGGGAATGGGCAGGTGGCCATTCGTCAAGGGGGGTAGGGATAGGCCATAAAATGTGATTATCGGTCATAAGTTTTGGACATTGATAAAAGGACTAAACTTAGATTATAGATGGTGAACATTGGTCATTTATGTGCACATTAGTCACAGGCGTGGAAACTGATCATTCGAAAATCAACGATTTAGATTAGATTTTTTAAAAAGAAGTTTAAAAAAAAAAAAGAAAAAGGTCGCTGCAGTTTGGGTGGTAAGATGCCATGGTTTACATGAGCTGAAATTAAAAAGCAAACAAACCAACAAAGGATCAGGCTTCGAACCCGTCATTATGTGTTTTTAATTACAGATAAACCCAGATCTTGGCTGGAGAAATAACAAGCCAGTAATGAAAGGGTCAAGAAGGACAACTCGTGGAGAGCAAAACGGAGACTCGGTGTTTAAATGGAAATAATAGAAGGTTGTAATAATTCTAGACAACTCTGTCCTGTATAATCACACACAGAAAGAGAAACAAGAGAAGGGAGGGGGGAGGTGTGGATACAGAAAGATAATAACTAAAAAAAATAAGGGGAATAAAAAAGAAAAGAAAAGGGACAGAATGCAGAGTTGTCTGGGAGGGAAGCGATTCCGTGACCATTTAAAGGGGAAGTAAAACAGAACGGGATGAAGGGGAAAGAACTAATGAGCCGGGCACTAGATGAATCAGATAAATCTTAGAGGCCGGAGTTCCCTCCCTCTAACGAGACATGGCTTTGACCCGATTCCTCCTGTCGTTCTATACTTGGCGAGACCAAGCTATCCCCCCCACCACCCCACCCCCCCCACCTCTCGTCACTATGAATTGCTTTTAATTGGGCAAAACGAACAATTAGCGGATCTCCTCGACACTGACCCCTGGCCAGACTTTATGCCCCCATGTCCGGCATGCAGAGAAATGGTCACAATAGTAAGGCCCATAAAAGCTGACCGAATTAGAGCTATGCCAATTTACTGCGTGAATGAGCTGGACTGAGGTACAGGGGCTGGGGGAGCAACAATTATTGGGATGTTGGAACTCAAAGAAAACATCAACGCACTGGAGGGAAGGGGGGGGGCGGTGATTGTTTGACTTAGTATATGTCTGATGTGGTCGTTGTATATGTCTGATGTGGTCGTTGTATATGTCTGATGTGGTCGTTGTATATGTTTGATGTGGTCGTAGAATGTATCTGATATGGTCGTTGAATATGTCTGATTTGGTCGTTGTATATGTCTGATTTGGTCGTTGTATATGTCTGATGTGGTCGTTGTATATGTCTGATTTGGTCGTTGTATATGTCTGATTTGGTTTTTGTATATGTCTGATTTGGTTTTTGTATATGTTTGATGTGGTCGTAGAATGTATCTGATATGGTCGTTGTATATGTCTGATTTGGTCTTTGTATATGTTTGATGTGGTCGTAGAATGTATCTGATATGGTCGTTGAATATGTCTGATATGGTCGTAGAGAAACAACAGCAACAAAATCATCATCATCATCAAAATCAACAACATCTTCATCATCATCATCAACCCCCAACATCATCATCATCATCATTATCAACAACAACAGCCACTTCATCATCATTATCATCATCATCAACCCCCAACATCATCATCATCATCATTATCAACAACAACAGCAACTTCATCATCATCATCATCATCAACAACAACATCATCATAATCATTATTAACTTCCTCTTCCACCTTTTCCTCCTCCTCCTAATCATCATCCTTCTCCTCCTCATAATCTATGTATATTTATTTTATTATTTGTGTGTGTGTGTAAAAACCGTAGACGTAATGCACTGATGTCAGCATACAGGTCTTTGTCTGACTTCGTCATAGGTCATCGCGTTAGTGAAGCATAAGCTGTGAAGGTCGCTACCGGCCGTGAAGAAGTGTACGTCGGAGTCTATAACCTCAGGGTTTATTCATGCTTTTTCCTGAGTGCGCCCTGTCATTGATAGGTCGAGGATAGAATTAAGAATCATGTCTGGAAGGCAATAGTTTAGAAGTAAGAGCACATTATGTAGAATCAGTAGTTGGCAGGTATCGATAAAGAAGGGTCATCTTTCCATTCTACATGGTGTCAGAAGTGGGATTATTCACTTGAACTTGAGATGTATATCTATACGATTGTTCATTACGCCGTACCGGAAGCAGGCATGGTCTGGGTTTCTTCTCCTTCGATTTCTCAACTCAATCGAAGTTCACATAACACGAATCTGCTTCGAGGACGATTCATGATTCATCAGACTGGAAATAACGTATTGACGTTTCACCAACCGAAGAAAAAATATTCTTTTAATATATGTAGTTTATTAACTCTTTCTCTCCTAACTGACGATACCAACGTTGATTCCACCAGAATAATAATTAATGGTAATAATTACGGAGAGAAAGAGTTAACAAGTAGATCTAAGCATTCATGAATAACCCTTGAGTCGTGGCAAACATTTAGAGCTAGGCTAGTAGACATAGAGGAGGCGTGGTGGCTGAGTGGATACATTGACTTTGTACTTTACTCCCGCCACCTGGACACGATTGGTCTAGATCAATGCTGAAGTGGGCATCACATCTTTGCTGGTGCTCATCCTGTAACTCTATTCTGTGAGAATGTAAACGACTTCCTGTTTACACTTGTCAAACAACCTTGACCCTTACCCCACGTGACAATAAAACTGTGTGAATTAATAATGGAGCGAAGGTTTGAAAGGAAAGAACGTCAAGAAGACGCTGGATGAATGTGTCCACATGAAAGACTTTTAATAACCTTTAAGTAATTTAAGTATTTAATTTAAGCCAGAAGATGTGTATAGATTCTGCCCCTGGTGATCTCTGAATGGTTATCGTGACGTAACCACAGATTTGAACCGTTTCTCTCCATCCATTTTCAATTTCACACCTTTTTTTTATTATTTTTTTCCCCTGTATGATGACGTCACTAAATTCCTCTCTGAGTCCTGGCTTTGTCGGCATTCATCTACCCTCTTAAAGGAGCCAGACTCCCAGAGGAGTTGTGAGTAATTTAGAATTTTCTTCCCTCTTTGTGCGTGAGGCGGGGTAAGTGTTTGGGATCAATATGTCCACTTTACTGGTCACATAGAACTACCCCCCACCCCATTTTTAAAAAAATGCCTCTGCGTTTATTGTTTATGAAATCTCTCAGATAGAATAGGAGAAAAGTTCTTTTATATGAAGTGTCAAAATATTTAGTAACGTAGCCGTTAAGGAAAGATAACTCACTGATGTATTTTACGAAACGTAGTAACTTATGGTCATGTGAAGAAATATTATTAATAATAAAACCCTTAACAACCCTTAGAAGATTCTCGTCGCAGGTCTGCCGCAGACCTGTCTAAAAAAAAGTCTATAGAATCGATGATGTAAATGTCATCTGTTTCTGTGGCTCATGATTCACGAGGATGTCATGTAGCCAGCACAACGTCCAACCGCCTTTACTTTTCCCCAGCTAATGTCAGGTACCCATTAGAACTGGGTGGACTCATAGGGACCCTAAAGATCCCGAAATTAAAAATCCCAGTCTTCACCAGTATTCGGGATTAAGGGACCCCAGTTCGGAAGCCAAGCGCTTTACTACTTTACCTCCTGCAGAGCTGCCATATCAACCAGAAAACTCCTCAAGGGACCACTATAAAATTTTGTTTCTTTCTAACGAAGCTCAACCCATGCAGTGCTAAAGAATAAATATTACTTTATCTAATTTATAATAATAATGGGACAATTCTATATCTTTATTATCATTGACACTTTCAATGTGTGCATTACACGTAGGGAATTATTAGATCGATAGACAACGAAAATGTGCATTTATACCCCAGTCTCCAGTACACTTTAGATGTGAAGTTCACATCAGATAACTTAATTGTCAGTGATTTAATTACCCACAAACAGATTTAGTGTTTTGTTTTCTTTTTAAATTGCGATCGTTTTTTTTTTGTTTATCTTCTCTATAAGGTAAATGCTAAAAATCCGAAGTCAAACGGTGTGTTTTTATATTTAAAATCTACTTTAATCTTTCTTGAGAATGATTTCTCTCGAATAGGTGTCCAAGTCCAAGTATGACATTTTCTCCCCAAAAAATAATCGGACATAATAGAAATGGTAAATGAATAAAAGAAACTAGAAATTGAAGTGTTGAAATGATAAAGAAAAATTTCAAGTTAGAAACACACGCACTATAAAATATTTTAAGAAATCCTCAGGAATAGATTCAATAACAAACTAAAAATCTTTTCTCTTTGTGATACCCATCCCTAACTTATGTACAGTCTCTACACTAACCATATCTTCTGGAATAGTCTTGATTCCGGTTATGTCGTAGTTGAATAAAATTACTATTTTCCTTTAACTATTTTTGCAAAGCTTAAATTAACTCCTTCTGTCTAATGGTCAAATAAACAAACAATGGTTGAAGGCTGGACCAGGACCTATAATTTAAAAGGTCATCAAGGTCACGGATAGAGATGTTAAACTGTCTTTGGCGGCTTTTTTTTTCTTCTGAAAGCGAAAGCATTAAAGTGTTTATGTTTAAATCATTTGTTTAAAGCAAGATTCAAGTGTTGATATTGAAACCATTTGTTCAAGCAAGATTCAAGTGTTTATCAATACTACAAAATAATATCGTACAAAACACTTTATCAATTTCTTCCTTTTGTTAACAATACTCAGTTCCGCTTGACGGATTTCTTTCGGACAAGACAAACAACTAGGAGGACAGTATGTGAGTGTGTGTGTGTGTAAATAAAGTCGCGTTAAATTAAACATAGACTGAATTGCGAAGAGATGAGAGACAAGGTTGACTACAGTAAGTGGACCCCACGATGACCTACTAACTAGGGTAAAAACCAAAAAACGCAAACTAAAACTCTATGACCTTATTACAAGGTATTCGGGGCTTGCAAAGACCTTCCTTCAGGGAACCGTACCAGGAAAAAGAAGAAGCCGACAGAGAAAGCGATGGGAAGACAACATAAAAGAATGCATGTCATTGAAAGAAATCAAATCATAAGACGGAGAGAAATGGAGAAAGACAGTCAACAGATCCTGTGTGTCGCCCCGGCTATCCAACAGACTAAGGGATAGGTGAAGGTGATATGGTGAAGGTCAATTAGGGTGCTTCATCAGAGATACCCCTGATGTGTTAAATAATTTATTTTTACATTTTTACCATGTACCATTTAAAAAATAAAAGTGATATTTTTGTAAAGAGAAAACTAACCGGGTCAATGTTTTGTTCTGTTCGCCTCAGATCGATGTCACATCGCTATTCACGTCTGCAATCCTAAGCCTGCCAGCGTCTCTAGATTAGACTTTCTTTCTAGTATTTCTGCCCCAGTATTGTTTGTGGGGCTCAAAGAGGCGGCGCTAGGGACAATAAGACTTCAACAAGCTTTGTGGTCATATTTTTTTTTACTCAGAAACAGCTGAGTCTTCATCTAGTCTAGACATTTTTAGATCACAGTCTGTTCTTCCTCTAAAAATCCGCTCGCTTCCCTAATTTTTCGACTCAACATGTAATATCTTTCCTATGTTACTAAATCATTCCACAGTTTTTGCCACTATGACGTCAATCAAGGCTTTAAATAGGTTACACTCTAAACTCTTAAAGAGTCCGGTTACAATTGTCTATTAATATTGCTATATATAATTGAGATTTCTACGATAAACTGGGACGCTTAATCGAACATCACTTTCGCTAACTAAATAACAAGCAAAATATACAAAAATCCTTTTAAAAAAAATATCTAAAGGTGAAGAACTCTGTCCTTAAGCAGACGATTGCATAATATATAGAACAATAAAAACAACACAGGATTCCGAAATTTTACTAAGAGAATTAGATGAATTACGGAAATGTGAATCAAATTGGAGCATATCATTCCACCCAAAAAAATGCCAGTTATTAAGAGTAACAAAAAAACTAAAACAAATTAATTCCTCTTATCTAATTAATGGTAAACCAGTAGCACAAACTAAAAACGCAAAATATCTAGGTGTTATAATAAATAAAATACAATCACAATATGTACATATTGATGAAGCTATCAAAAAATCAAACATAGCATTAGGTTTATGAAATGAAATTTCTATAAATCAAATAAGAATATGAAACTAAAATGTTATTTAACCTTGGTTAGGCCAATAATAGAATATGCATCCTCTGTTTGGGACCCCTCAACTCAAGAAAACACTAAGAAACTGGAACAGACACAAAATAGAGCAGTAATATTCCTAACAAACGAATATTCACAATTGTCTAGAATAACACATTTAGTAAAATCACTAAATTTAGAAAGCCTTCAGGACAGCAATTATACATAAAACACTGAACCATAATCTTCAAATACAAAAACAAAATTTAATAAAATACTCTGAAAGACACAAAGATAATGGCACACTCCTCATCCCATATGCTAGGACAAATTTGTACAAATACTACTTCTTCCCTAGTGCTATTAGAGCATGGAATGGGTTGCCTGAGCTAGCCAGGAAAACGAGTGACTTGGCAGAATTTGTCATTGGTTAATATGCATGACTGAATGCATGACGCGTAGGACGTAATCATCTTCTTTTATGAAGTAACGTCTGTATTATATAAGATAAGATAAGATAAGTTATTTCCCTTATTACATATCAAACAAAATAATTAATTACCAGTAATTAATTGTCTAATTGAGTGTTTTTGTTTGTTGATTCGTGTTTTGTTAGGTACAATAAATAATTGTTTAAAGTATCAACTTGATCCGAGAATGCGTGAGGAAGAAATAGCGTTAAAAACTATTTATAGGGAGTTTAGACAATTAGACAACTGTGAAGTGTTCACAAATTATTAAATGGTTTACAGTAACACTTCACGTGTTTGTACATACGTATTGTGTACACCGGATACGCCTAAAGTATTGTAATTTTTTAAAATGTGCTTCCATCTATGGATATCTCAAAATTCAGTTCTCTCTGGTCCATATTTTTTTTTTACCCGGACATTTTCCTATTGAGCAGAATACTGAGTGTTAGGCAGACAGTCAAGGTGCTGGGCTGCTGGCGATATATGAGACGCAGTGGGGGGGGGGGGGAGATTAAGAGAGCTTACGAGTCGTCTGGTAGGTTACAGACGTGCCAACACTTTGGGCGGGAAATGTTCCAGACACAGGGACAAATCTGTTGGTGGACAACGAAGTGAACACAAGACGCCCACATACGCCATGCAGCTAAGTTTAGATCTCTTGTTGAGCCTTTGACCAGACTGCCGAGGGTATTGTCCACCCCACGGTCCACTCCAATGGTCAGCACACTTGGCAAACGTGACAAAGTGTGCTATTCTTGTACTTGGTAAATTTTTTTTTGGGGGGGGGGGGGGGGGGGGGGTCAACGTTATCGTCTCCCTTTGACGTGGTCAGACATTCTAACAAACAAAGCGGTGAAGGAATCCGAGTGGTCACAGTGATCCAAGATCAAAAGAAACAGAACGGAATGCCCTTAGAATGTTCAGGTGAAGTTTGTAATCTTTTCTTATTCTTTTTATAGTCTTAAACAGTAAATTCCTTTTTTTTTTTTTTTTTGTATAGTGGAAAATAATATAAAATTAATTAAATTTTCATCCTCCTAATCAACAACTTCTCTGTAACTTAACTGTTGCCAGGAGCGTGATGGTTGAGGGATAAAGCACTTAGCTTCCCAAACGAGGGGTCTTAGGTTCGAATTTTTAGGACGCCGCTAAGTCACTGACATTAGTTGGGGAAAGTAAAGGCGGTTGGCCTTTCAGCTTACCACATAATAACCGCCCATAATAACCGATAACCTCGATAACCGTCGGCCATAGATCGCAAGGTATTAACCTATTGATGTACATATGCATTTCCATATCACTGACCTATGTAAATGTACACATGCATTTCTATGTCACTGATCTATGTACATATACACATGCATTTTTATGTCAATGACATAGGCATGTATACATTTCTATGTCACTGACCTATGTACATATGCATTTCTATATCACTGACCTATGTACATGTACACATGCATTTCTGTGTCACTGATCTATGTACATATGCATTTCTATATCACTGACTTATGTAGTTCTATGTCACTGATCTATATAGATGATCGTAAAACAAAAACAAAAAGTGTGAGCATGTGTAGTTTCAAGAAAGACAAATCACGTGACAGAATGAGCAGAGATGAATGTTTATATATGCAGCCGTCTGTGTGTGTGTGGAGGGGGAAGTAGGGGCGTATTAGAGGGGCAGAACATTTTAGTCTCGCTGTATACAGAAAACAAGAATCTGAGCCACAAATGACAATTAGAGAGGATGGCAGTGTGTGGAAATGTGAGGCAGTGTGGCAGTGTGGAAAAAAGATAACAAGAAAGACAAGAACTCAAAAGGCAAGTGTGTGTGTGTGTGTATGAGAAAGAGAATGTATGTGCGTGTTGGGTGATGGCGTTGGGTGGACAAGAAGATGTGATCACCATTCAAAGAACGGGGCGTTGGGCGAGGGGTTAAAAGCCAGTAATCTTAATAACTGTCAGCTCGTTGCCAGTAAGGTGCCAGTCTGTTGTTAGCAGACGATCCTTGCAAGTAAACAGACCTGGGCGAGCATGAGTGGTGCAGATGACAGTGGTAAGGAAAAAAGGGGGGGGGGCGTTTAATCGCTTCCTCCCAGCTTCTCTTCTGTGACTTCTGTGACTTCTGCTACTAACATTTGGAAAACAAAAGTTTACTTTTTTCGACTTATTTTTGTTTTAGTAAAATAATAATAATAATAATAATAATAATAATCTTTATTATCCGTAAGGAAATTTGTCTTACAATTTGTGCATTACACCAAACAAAAATATGAAAGCACAAATTGCATGTCGCCACAGTGCAGCGCCATTTTGAAAAAAAAAAAAAAAAAAAAAAATACCTAGATTCTAGATCAACCTTCTTAACCCTGGGGCCAAAATAGACATGCTTGGCTCGGGCCGCAAATCTAATGGGAAAATGGATGGAAGTAGGCCTCTGCGTCCTTATTCAACAATGTTGGCAGAGGTGCGGGGGTTGGTAAACAGCACCTGGTAACGGGGCTGAATGTAGCCCACAGGCCGTAGTTTGAGGATCACTGATCTAGCTCTGTTTCTGCGCCCTACTCCCTAGATGCTTCCTGCGTGTTGTGGTCACGTGTCGCTAGTACACAGTAAGGTGAGGACATGGTCTGTTGGGTACGGGGAGAGGATTACGTAATCAGACGACGAAAACAAAGACACTGCTCTAAAAGGATCGAACTTACCTTCACCGTCTTAACAGCTCCGTCGCTATCTCTGAACCAGCCTGGTTTACAGCACAAGGGGAATAGAAAATGTTAGTCCGTGGCACACAGTCTGCATGCAAGGTGACGACCTCAGAACGATGTTAAATCCTGAACATGAGATTTGTCACGTGACCAGCTCCCAGAAATGTTGTTTCGTTGACTCACAGATAAACAACTGTTATTGTTGTTATTTATTATCCTGTTTAACAATATGTTGCTTACGACTGTAGCTGTATTTTCTGCAAACAAGTAACAACAACAAATCTACTTTATGTTCAAATAATATAGTAAAGAAAGATTACTATACTCCATAACAAGAGGGGCGACAATATGCAAAGGGACTATTACTGATATTTAGTAATACAAAATATACAATATATTCCTAGCGTTCCATTAGTGACACACATCCTATGTCATTGAATTGAAAAATAAATTAATTCAATAATAAATGAAGTGAACTTTCTTTAATTTGTAATAAAATGTAATTTCAAGCAGCACGAGTTAATGTGTGAAATGAGAATGAAAAGTTGTCAAAAAAATTTTGTTTTTTAAATTTTTAGAAAATAAGTTCTGGTCTCCACATGGACTCGAACCAAATCCCATCAGCTAAGCTTTTTTTTTTTCTTATAATTAGTCAAGGTGTAACAAAACTTCTAGGACTTCTTTAGATTAACTTTATTTCCTTAATATTAGATTATTATATTCTTTTAATTAATCATTATATTTTTTTTTTAATTTCACAATTGTAACTAATGACATCAATGCAATTGAAACCGGAAGTTCATGATTTGTTCCGCGACGTCCGAGTTTAAACCTAATCCATTGATCATGGACAGTTCCGCTTTGTAATCATTCAATCGTATTAGGCTAAAAAAAGGTGCGTTATTAATAACCCTCGTCACGTGCTCGGCTCATCACATATGATGACATTAATTATGGCTTAAGAGCATAAAATTGTTTTAATTCCGTGTTATTATTATGAAATTTCATTTGTCATCATTATATCCAAAACCAGTGACGTTATAGTAGTCTCAAGATTTCTTGTTATTTTTACCTTGTGTATGTGTGTGTGTGTGTGTGAGTGTGTGTGTGTGTTTTAGAAGAATAGAAGACTTCAGTTTTTACTGCACTACAAGAATATCGGATATAACAGTCTGAAGGAAACAAAACAACAACTTAAAAAGCATGAGCTCTAGTTATACAATAGGATTTCAAAAAACAATTAGCAAGGCTATTAAAATAAAGAACTAGACTTCAAAAAACAATTAGCAAGGCTAGAGTTTGAACTCCATGAGCTCAACTAGAAAATAATGAGCTAGACGTGAACAAAACCCAACATTTCTTCTTTAATTCGAGATTGTCTACGTATTGGGTCGACGTCCGATAGCAAAGCAAGGGGAACAACAACTTAAAAGGGAGAAAATCAAAAATGCAAGGGAAAGAAAAGAAAGAAAAAGGGGGTTGTCACTCTAAAGCTGGCCTAGCTAAAAATAAAAGTCTGACCACTAGGAGCAGATGTAAGATAATCAAGTAGACAAAATAAACAAGACTATTTAATGAGATGATTCGAATTAATCAATGAGGCTGAACTCCAGTCGCGAAGGTCAGCGGCTTTAATTGGGAATCGGGTTTAATTTAATTCACGAATAAATGAATAATAATTATAAGTTGGCTAATAAAGGTCTATATTGTGACAAGTAACTTTTGGCATGATACAAATTTTATTCCAATTTATAGATAGATTTTCTATTTTATAGATAGTCCCTTCATTTCAAAATAAATGTTATAGATTTTAAATTTAAACTAAAACCACACTGGTATCACCATTGCCTTCATTTTAGATGCAAATAAATGCAAAACATATCACAATACCATAAATCATTCTTATCAGCTTACTTTTAATAGTCAAATAATACCAAGTACAATACTATTTTAAAGCATTCTTATCGGCTTACTTTTAATAGTCAAATAATACTAATAGTCATGCTATTATAAATCATTCTTATCAGCTTACTTTTAATACTCAAATAATAATACTCATACTATTATAAATCACTCTTATCAGTTTACTTATAATACTCAAATATGCCTTATGTACCTCTCCACTTCAGAGTAGTACGGGTATCAACTAGTCTAGACCCAGTACAAAGTGATTTCAATAATTTATATAGTCTTAAAGCGTCAACGCTTGTAATTGGGAGTTCGATATAAAACAATCCTACAGAATTGCTTCTTTCAAAGGCAGAGTTCACTTTATAAAGAAATAGCTATGAGCAACCTGGTTGTTGGCAAAGCAATATTTAGAACAACACATAATCACGCTGTCAACACATTTCCAAGTTGTTAAGAGCCTGGCCTTGTTGATCTCGAACGCAATACAACGTGCTGCACAACAGCCAATGAAAAGAAAGGGAGAATACTCGATACAACTCCTGCTTCACGTCGAGAAGAATAGAAGGAGAAAAAAAATGTCCAGGTCCAGTCGTGAACGCGCGATGACAGAGTACCGTTTCAACCCTGTAGGTCCAGGAGCTGACAGAATGGATGAAAACAAAATCAAACCACGGCCTGTGGACGCTCACTGAAAAATTATCCTGTCTCCCTCTCTCTCTCCCACTTCTGTCTCACCCCCCTCCTTTTTTTTTCCCAACCTCTTCTTTCGATCTCGTCTTCGAGTAGAACATAACCGGCACAGTGGCTGGTACGAGAAGGGGAAATAACAATGAAAATATGAACTTTGAACAGGATGAGTGATGAAGTGTGGTGGTGGCTAAGGGAGGTAAAAATTAAAATATTAAAAATAGAAACGCAAAGAAGAAACAATGTTGCAAATATATGTATTTCTAAAGATGTTTTTAATCTTCCTGTTTCATACGTTTGATATAACTCTGATGCTTCGTGAGTAAAGGATTTCTATAATGTTATATTAAGGATTGAAAGTAGTCCAGCAACTGGTCAATGATTATGCTGTAATGCTCTTGCATCCAGTCTACCTTCCAGGGACATGCAGCAGACTTTAATGTCTCTTCAATTCTACAATCTTTTGACCGCTCTTCATAGATAGTTTCAAATTATTCTTATTCATACGGCGATGATACGGTACGGTAATTTCGCATTTTCGGGTAAATATGTTCAACTTCTAAAATCATTTTACAATGTAGAAATAGATCTAGAATCTAGATCTCTAGACTAGATCTAGCCTCTATGTCTGGTTTCAATTTTTATGCCGGCAGATCAAACTTATCTACTTACTAAATTAGGCGTCTCAGGCCGGGGCCCTACGGATTTGTTTCTAGCTTTTGTTTACGTTTTTGGTACAAAGCGAAAGTTCGAAAATAAGCGCATGCGCCGTAACTTAAGAATTGTAACTTCCTGTCTTTCTTTGAATTCGACTTATTAAGTTTTAGTTTCAAAGATCAAAGCGTGAATGTGAAAAAAAAAAGTCCGATACCGAGCCGGCAACCAGTCGGACTGGCATTTGCCGGCAAGCTTTTTTTTTTTTACTTCGATTTTGCAGGGATGACGGCTATTGCCGGCGATCTTGCATCCATGGTTCTAGTAGTAACATTCCTTCTCAAAAAATTATTTTTTTGTCCAGAAGGCTTGATTCAATAGAACAGAGTTCAATCCCCGGCAGCAGAGTTTTCGTTTTTTGAGATAAGAATCTCCCCAGGGGCGTAGCTAGGAGTTCACCATCATTTGGATGCCCGGGGGGGGGGTTGACCTCTTTGGGGGCCCCTGCATTTTGCGTAATATTTAATATATAATGTAAAAAAGACAACTACTCATCCCGGGGGGGGGGATTTTCAAATTCTCACTCCTCCCCCCCCCACCTTGGCTACGCCACTGAATCTTCCAGAACAAAGTCTCTCATTTCCTCTTTGGAGCTTCTGCGAGGGCTATATTTTTTTTAGTTCACAGTGTTTGAGAAGTTAGCCACCACGTCCTATTCATCTCATTAATCCAAAACTTTGACATGGCCTCCATGGACCTCTCTGATACAGTTCGCTGTCAATCAATTCAATGCCACATACGGAAATCGAATAAGAAGAACTGAAGAAGATAGAAAAGTATCCAAGAGTTATTGCCCTAGGGAAAAAAAAAGTATTGGAGTTGTTGCCCATGGCATCTGAAAGAGAAAAAAAAACATAGCCGAGTTGAACAGGTGACCGGGGCAACGTTTTGCCGGAACCGGTTTCTGTGACATCACGTTGAGTGACAGACTGTTTGGTCTAGAGCGAGCAGCCGTGACCCGTGACGTCCGCTGAAAGTTGAACCGGCCAGCGATCACAGGAAATGAGCGCCCCTGTAATTTTAATAGAACGTCATCCAAAGGGGAATGTTTCCATTTCTCTGACTCGTTGACCTCCTGGACACTCACTTTCTCACGCATTGTAAATACAGGACCTACCGGGACCTACCAGCGGCAGTGAGATGGGGAATGATTTCTTATCGAGTCTATTGTATCGGTGTTTATTGTGTATGTAGATGGTATTTTGTTTTCTCTGTTCTTTATAAGGATACAGGTCACGTGATTTTTTTTCTTGTTGGGTCAAGGCCATTGTTTATGTATCTCATTTCCGTTTCTTCTTGCACACGTGGTTTACGTTAGGATTTAGTAGACCGAGGGGGGGGGGGGGGTTGAAGAGATATTGAGGTCATTTAGAGGTCACTCTATATTTGGATTGGGAATGAAAAAATAGAACGTAGTGAAAAGTTAACTTACCTTTTAGACTTAATAATCAATGAATCTTTATATATATATATATATTAAATATCCTTAACTCTTACAGTGCGGCGTTACTCTCAGCAAGTAAATCCCGAAGAGCTTCATTTTTTTCTATCAAAATAATTCGCACTGAAAGAGTTAACAGGGGCATTCTAAAAAAACATTTCCTCCATAATAGGGGCGTTCTAAGATTTACATTTTACCTTCATCTATCCCTTCGTCTGTTAGACCGTTGGGGCACCACGCAAGATTTGTCGACCTTCTTTCTTCATTCCTCTCTGTCTTTCGCCTTAGTAAGAACCTCTTTCAATGGCAGGCCGTTCATACTTTTATGTTGTCTTCCCATCGCTTTCTGTCTGCCTTTTCTTCTTTTAGCTGGTACTGTTCCCTGGAGGAAGATCTTTGCGATCCCCGAAGATCTTGTTATATGACCATAGATTTCTAGCTCGCGTTTTATTTACGATAGTAAACAGATCATCGTGGGGTCCAATCTCTGCCAGTAACCTTGTCTCTAATCTCTTGGGTTGTGATGCGGTCTTTCAATGTAATGCATAGCTATTCATGTGTGACGAAGATTGACATTTAGAGTTAACAGTGAAGAGAAAAAGAGTAGAGAGATATAAAGAAAGTTTAGGGTGTGAAACAGAGAGACTAAAAGATAGGAAATTATAGAGGCTCTAAGATATTCGAATTAAAAGCCCCAGTTCTCTTAGAGCTTCAACTCGTTAATTTCGGCTAGAAAGCCAGGCGCTATCTCCCAGTAGAAGGATGAAACAAGAATTTGTAATTTTAAAAATCTATTTTTAAAAAAAAAACGTATCTAATAGGAATAACCACGAAATCACTGGCGTGTACCTCTCAATGCTGTATGAATAAGCTCCCTTTTTATATAAAATTGAGCAATTAGTTACCACTAAATTTATTAACTAATTTATTAATTTTTGCTTGATTCATACATGGTAATCGGCAATGAATAGTTCTTTCAACTTGATTTGATCGGAATATAGGAGAAAAAAAAATGTGGAAAAAAAATCGAAAGGGAGAAAACTTCAAATTTACAGCCGCATCAATTTATTTCCCTTTTTTCGATACCGCAACGCAATCAATTTTTGCCATTACCTATTTAATAAATCAATTTGTTAGGTACAACAATTAATTGAGATTTAATATTGTATTATTACCCAAGAATGGGAGTGAGACGTGACGTGTAGAAACATTGTAACAGATTTAAGCTTTGTAAAAATCACAATGAGATATGGTTCATATATCGTAAGCAAAACCTAGCAGCGAAAAGTATCTCTATTGTTATGACTTTGCCATGCGCACCGCCATCCAAGATAGTGCAGAAAGAAGGTGCGCACTATCAGTGACCAGACAAGTCGGATGTTGACATAAGAGACTAACGATTTCCTCCCAAGAAGAGAGCCAATATGGAGAGACTGTGCCTAAGATAGATGATGTCGAATATCGATGTACCACGTTGAGTTGCCTCACTTAAGATATTACACTATTATAAATAAATAAACTTTTGAGTGAGGGGATGTGTAGACAAACCCACTGGCGGATCCAGGGGGGGGGGCGGTAGGGGCGGACGAATTATAGTATAGAATTCACACAATTTGTATGCGAATTTATTACTTATGTTAATAATATATACTAATTATTTATATTTAAACCTATTTTTAGATTATTTCGCCCCCCTCTTCTAGTATTTTGGCCGATTTGGTAGGGTCGGGAGGGGGCGATGGCATCAATCCGCCCCCCCCCACTCGAAAGTTTATGGTGGGGGGGGGGGCGGTCCTATTTATTTTTGGAAATCACAGTTTGCTAACAGAATCAATTAAATATCCATATGATTAAAACTTGTTATTGGTATTTTAACCGGTCTTTATATAATTTCGTTCACCTGTTGGCCGATTGGAAAGGGAAGAGAAAATACCTCCACCGCCCTTCCCATCTAAACCCTTTGAGTGGGGGGGCGGTCCTACTTTGATGGAGAAATCATAGTATGTGAACAAAATTAGTCGAATATCTATATAATATAAACAGGTGGAAGTGCGATACATGCAATCCCCTTCCCCCCATCGGACAAATCAATACTTTTTCTTTTTGTATTATAGTAAGAAATTACAAAATTAAAAAAATCTGTTCTTTAATGCAAAATGCAATCAATAGCAGAAATTACAAAAAGGAGCGAGAATTAATAGTTTTCATTTACCGCCCTTGCCCTTTCCAGACAGAGCTTGTGTAATTTGACATGAATTTATCATAACTATTTTAAGAAAGACTTTGCTTTGGAAAATTTATAATTCAAACGAAATTTTTCAATATAACAGTCACGGTTGAGATGAGTTCAAAAGCCAGATAATCTTTTCCTAGTCGACTTTTTCCAACCTTTACTCTATCTCATATTTTTCTAGTTAAATAAATTTAGGACTATAACTCACAATGTATGCTAGAATTTAATTGAATATTATTAATCGATTTTTTTTTTCGGTGGCGATCCTCAAAACCTTAATCTAAATATGTGGTGTATCTAATAATCTTTTCAAAGAACAAATCGGTTTTATTTGCAACGTATTAAGGGACTATAAATTCATATTAGAATATTTTTCTCATTATTCAAAAGGCACTTTATAATAGAATGAAAAATGAGCTGTAGAGCACAAGAATGCGTTATTGCAGTGAAGAATTCCAGAAAACGCTTTTAGCGTTGAGGCTTCGCCCCGAACCTCACTGATGAATAATAAGCTGTAGATGTCAGAAGAATGCGTTTCTGCAGTGAAAAATGCAAGAAAACGCTTTTGGCGTCGGGGCTTCGCCCCGAACCCCACTGATAAATAATGAGCTGTAGATATCAGAAGAATGCGTTTCTGCAGTGAAAAATGCAAGAAAACGCTTTTGGCGTCGGGGCTTCGCCCCGAACACCTCTAATAAGTAATGAGCTGTAGATGTCAGGAGAATGCGTTTCAGCCGTGAAAAATGCAAGAAAACGCTTTTGGCGTCGGGGCTTCGCCCCGAACCCCACTGATAAATAATGAGCTGTAGATGTCAGAAGAATGCGATTCTGCAGAGAAAAATGCAAGAAAACGCTTTTGGGCGTCGGGGCTTCGCCCCGAACCCCACTGAAGAAGCTTACAGCGCGCTCCCAGACCCCCAAGCTTGCAAGAGAAAGACTGGTTTTTTTTTTCTGTTTTGTTTGCTGAAGATTGAGAAACAGTCTTATTTTATTCTCATATATCGAATATTTATATATATATATATATATATATATATATATATATATATATATATATATATGCTGTACGCACGTTTATGCATAGGGTTAGGGTTTACTGGCCGTTTGGGTTAGGGTTTGGAAAAAAATCGCCCCCCCCCCCACTCCAAAGTTCTGGATCCGCTAGTGGACAAACCCCCCCCCCCCTTTTTTTTTTTCTCTTCTCCAATCGTCTTCCGTATTGAAGTCAATGACCTTTTTGGAGGTCAATAAATCACATCGATAATTTTACAAACACAGCTACTCATGTGTGACGAGGATCGACATCTAGAGTGTACAGTGAAGAGAAAGAGAGTAGAGAATAAAAGAGAGAAAAATGTAGAGGTGAGAGAGAGAGAGAAAGAAAGAAAGAAAGAAAGAGAAAGGGAGAGAAAGAAAGAAAGAAAGAGAGAGAAAGTAAAATAGTCTAGACATACATACGCGATTTTCCGATTAAAAATGACTTTTTAGCGGCCCTCGAAAGGGGAATAGCCGTTAATAGTTTGTGTGGTCTGTCTGTCCGTCGTATGTCCGGTTTAGATCTAGTCATCTAGAAATGATATTGAAATTCCGACATCATGATATTTTAAATCTTTGAAAGTTCTGATGGAACGACTACTTTTTTCTTTTCTGAAAGTGAAAAATTTTAATTTTAAAATCAACTATGGAAGCAGTTTTTTTTTTCTCCTTAAAATACACCATTTCTACAACTATTCACTATTAATAGTAAAACATTCAAACCTGCCTTTCTCCAGCCTGAGGTTATAGGTTATATACTGGCCCAAAATAAAGAGAATAAGTGAGAGAGAGAGGAAGAGAGAGAGGGTGAGTGACAGAGAGAGGCAACAATGAGACAGAAGTAGAGAGCGAGAGAGAGAAAACGGAATTATTAATACTAGCTCAGTTTAACACGCACACACACACACACGGATATTTTCTCAGTGAAGATACAGCCAGGGTGAAATGAAGCCCCACCTGTACATAGGTACTTAGTTTTATAAGCATTCTTTGGTGGGCCTCCACAACCTCACATAAACACACCAACACACCACAACAACCTCACTTAACCACACCACCACAACCTCACATAACCACACCAGCACAACCTCACATAACCACACCACCACAACCTCACTAAACTACACCACCACAACCTCACATAACCACATTACCACACTACCACAACCTCACATAACCACACCACCACAACCTCACATAACCACACCACCACAACCTCACATAACCACACCAACAAAACCTCACATAAGCACACCACCACAATCTCACATTACCACACCAACACAACTTCACATAACCACACCACCACAACCTCACATTACCACACCACCACAACCCCACATAACCACACCACCACACCCTCACATTACCACACCACCACAACCCCACATAACCACAACCCCACATAACCACATCACCACAACCCCACATAAGCACACCACCACAACCCCACATAACCACACCACCACACCCTCACATAACCACACCACAACAACCTCACATAACCACACCACCACAACCCCACATAACCACATCACCACAACCCCATGCAACAGTTTCACACAGCAATCTTCCCACTTCTTTTAAAGTGGCTCAACTTTGAACATAATAACCCCGACATTGAACGGATAATTTCACCCCCCAGAGGTTGTTGCTCTGAGTGTGCGTGTGTTTATACGACACAAGAGAGAGAGAGAGAGAGAGAGAGAGAGAGAGAGAGAGAGAGAGAGAGAGAGAGAGAAGCGAAGAGTTGTGTGTGTGTGTGGGGGGGTGCTAATTGTTGCACCTTGTAGTTTTGCTGAGGAAAATATTGCTACAGCGTAGAGAAAATAAGAACATTACAAAGGTGCTTGTAGCGAGACTGCTCGTAACCTCTCCCACCCTCTCAGATTCCAATGATTGGTACTATTAGATTAAATAGATAGATATAAGATAGTATTTTCAATTTTACTAGTTATAGATAAATAAAACATTTAACAATGTAGCTTAGATCATGATTTATATTGTATACAATTACAGACATCTATCGCAAGCGTTACATACATGAAACAAATTAAATAGTTCAAAGCTGCAATCATTTCGTATTTTGCACAACAATAAATAAATAACAGTAGGTCAACAACTGGTTCATAAATCGCTTGGACCACTGCGCACTGATAGTTCTATAATTTTCATTCTTAATTTCAAAGAGTCAATTATCTGAAAATATTCTTGGAGAGTTATAAGGATTTAAAGCACATAAAGCTACCGCTATATTTTATACATTATATCGGATTTCTCTAAAAACTATATATGTAGTAGACTAAGACTAAGACTGCTTTATTGATCCTTACGGAAATTTGTTGTGATTACAAGGACACGTTTCTCAAATAAAAAGACAACACAACAGAAAAAAACACACATATATACAACAGACAACATAAAGAGTTCATTCAGCGACTACACACAGGTATCTCGGTGCATTTCATGTTCCCTGATCAATGAGTGGCGGTGATAGAGTCTGACCGAGTGAGGTACGAACGAGTTTTTGTACCGCTCCGTTCTTGTTTTGATTGACAGCAGTCGCCCACTTGGCGACGACCTGACGTAGTTCTGATGGAGCGGGTGGCCGTTGTCTTCCATGATTTTTTCGATTTTTTTTAGGCACTTTTGTTCAAAAAGTTCCTTTAAATGTGGTAATGTTGTGAGTGTAATTTTTTATATTTTTTAATGAAGTTTTCTATACTTCGCACAGTTTAGATGAGGCGTTGCCTTGCCAACAAGTTATTCCGTATGTTAGCAGATTTTGTATAGTCGCGCCGTAAAAAGTCTCAAGGATCTTCTTGTTTAGTTTAAAGCTATTGAGAACGTTAGAGCACACTAAAAGAAAGAATTCATTCAATAACTAAAAACTTTATTTTATAGTCACTTGAACTTTTTGTACCAGTACTGTCAACTAACTTCTACAAGGTCGTTCCGGAAACGCACTTTTCCAGCAGTTAACTCATTTGAGGTAATAAGGTAATCCAGTATGTCAACGCATTCAATACCATCCAGCACTGGCCACTCAAAACAAGCTACTTACTATCACACTATCTTATCTTATCTTAAATTACATCTTTAAAAGAGAATGTCATTACGTCCAACACGTATCTGGTCTGACTCAGGCAACCCATCCCATCTTCTAGGGAAGAATTAGTACTTTTACAAATTGTTCCTAGCATACGCAATAATGCCTTGATCTTATTGTTCGACCTGCGTCTTTATGGGTAATTTATTGTTATGTTGTTGTTTTTTGTATTTGTAAGTTATGTTTCAGTATTTGGTATTTTACTACTTTTCATTTTAGTCTTCTTTACTGAAGTGTTTTTGTATTATTAATTTTAGTAATGGTTTTACTGTATACTTTTTATTTGCTTCTTTATAGTACTCTGTACATACTGTATGTATTTTTTTTCTACATTTTATACTACATTTCTTTGTAACTTATTGTTGGTGTTTCTGTTTTTTCTGTGTGAATGTATTTTTTTTTAATTGTGTTTTTTCTTTTCTTTTTTGTGGCTTGTGGCCACCAGCTTCCGGCACTTCTTCCACCAGCGCCATCGCACTTTCACTAAGACTGACAAGATGGACTGCTTGAAATATTGTATGAAAGGCCACCGGAAATGGAGACATCCTGCTCCAGACATTCCCTTGTGTAATCAATGTGACAGTAAAAAAAACAACACTTCTTTCGAAATATGACGATGTCAAAAGGAAATAAAAAATGGCGCCAATAAAAAAAAATCAAATTTAATCAAGTCCGCGTCAATTCTAGCGGTTGACAGCTTTCTTATTTACTTGACCGTACTGATTTCCCCCTTCTACCCCCCCCCCCACCTTCCCCATTTTTTTCTCAGTAAGTCGTGTAATGTCTTAACTTTAGCATTGTGTCAAAACAGAGACATTATAGATCTAGAGGCGGTCACGTGGTCCGAGTCATAACATAGTGGGGTGTAAACTGACTGAATTGGTTCAAAAGATCGAAAAAAAGCAACTATGAATTAATAATGTATCTTAAAAAGCAACGCATTTCAAATAATATATTTCCAGTAATAAATTTAAAATGTCTAGATGGCCGCCGAGTCGTATAATATGCGCTCTGGACTGTCGTTTGGTGGTTTCGATGATTCCGGGTTCGAACGCTGCACGCTTCCATTCCCCGTCGACCTGTGGGAGGTTTGGGCTCAGATGTAATTAAATTTTAAACCTAAAGGGAAATCCGAATCCTGTAAAACAAAGATGCAATCAAGGTATTCAATTAAACGTCAAGTTAATGAATTTATATGGGCACTTAGGCTGGAAAGGGTTAAATAAATGTTTGCTTAGAACTTGGTTGTATTTTTTTTAAAAAATATTTTAAGAAAAGAGGTGTATTGCATCATCGACCAAACTGTCTGTCGGTCGGAAAGAATACAGGCATACAGATGGCAGCTGATTGTGCAACGACCTGCTCTCTCCGTCTCTCTCTTTCTCTTTGTCTCTGTCTCTCTCTTTGTCTCTGTCTCTGATCTAGACTACGTCTATTCTTTTTGTTTTTAAATGTATCTATTTATTCAACTCCTTATAGAATGCAAAGAAACATGCGAGCTGAGTGCGGGAATTCCCGCTGTGTGACGTAAAGGGTTAAAGAAAACTTTTTTTTTATTTCTTTGACATCACTCTGAATCAGGGCCGGCCTTACAAATTGCGGGGACCAATGAAATGGATATTTGCGAGGCTCCTCTTTTAATATTTTTTTTTACGATAACAACTATAACTATTAATTAGATCATCATGTCAACATTTCTTATACACCATGCACAGGAAGCAACTCAAACGCAATATAGTCACCAGTGGGTTAATCAAAGCTACGTCAAACCTACGATACACTAAATATGTTAACCTTTGACGTCCTACATCTCGGCTTGCGACCAGGGACATGACTGATAGGGATACGCTAAATGTAAAATTGTGGGCTACCGGTAAGTCGTGGGGGGCCCCATTTGTAACAATCGGTCAAAACGGCCTAAGACCGGCCCTGTTCTGAATAATTTCATTGATAAAAGGACGTATTTAATTTTTAAGATAATTAAGAAATTCTGAAAAAAAAGTTATTTTTACTGTGTGACCAATCAGCTAGAGATTGTTTTCTCAAAGATATAAATAAACTCTCAAATTTCTAGGAAAATCGTTACAGCCGTTTCCCAAATAATAATTTTTCTTTCTACCCACAGTTTTACCATGTAGTGAGTGTAAGGTTCTTGTAGGAATAATAAAAAGGCCTAACAGAAAATTTAAAAAAAAAAAGATAACTCTGTCATGTCTATTTGGACATTGCATAACTCATTCACTGCACGCTTCGTCTATCCCAGTGTGTCTCAACCTGTGGTCCGTGGGTCCCCAGGGGTCCACGAGACGACTGAACGGGGTCCGCAGAAAGATGAAAATTGTATACAGTTAAAATACTTTCTTCGCTATAAGCTTTTTCACTTAAGAGGCCCGTGTGAAAGTTTTGACTACCGGTATATAAAGGGCTCCCAGGGTCAAAAAAGGTTTGAGAACTTCTGATCTATCCAATATTATGTAAGAGAGCACCGCTGTATTGACTGGTCCGGCAGACGAGAATGGCGGAATTTCCTCCAGGGAATGAGCAGACGTCAGAAGAGAATCAGCCGCTGACAGCTTCTTTTCATTTGGCGGGGAAGGCATTGTGGCGGTGACCGTGTTGGCGTGGCCGTGGCGTCGACGTCTTTTATCCAAGTCTCCCCTCTTTAAAAAAAAAGGAATGTCACGCCTATGACAAGGAGGTATTTGATTATGCCGCTTAGTTCAGTCTACTTTTAGAACTTGGACTTTGTTCTTGTTAAGTTATAATTCTACGTGTGTTTGTTGTTTGTCTGTCTGTCTGTGTCTGAGAAAGTGTGAACTATAATAATAATTGCATGAATGAATGACTGTATGAATGACCATCATCAGCAGGTAGGTCTAGTCACTTACCTATCTCAGCTCATTGTAGAGATAATATTCTCTGAAAGGCTTTCAAGAATTTCTTTTCGACTAAAATCTTTTTTAAAAAAAAGTTTTCCAGGCTATACTTCATTTTTTTTAATTTTTCATTAGTCTCTTAATATTTTGTTTGATCTAACTTTTAACAATGAGTCTTTAAATGTTTTTGTTCAGACCCAGTTGAGTTAGTTGTTGTGTCTGTCTGTCTGTCAGGTAAACATGTTATACACGTTATTTCTACCACTTCTCTTTCTCGATCAAACTGAAGCCAGGAACAATCAGTCAGACTAAAAAATAAACCATTCAATGAGTTTATTGAATTGTGATAATTAATTACTTTTGATTAATGCAGAAAAGGGTATAAATATTGCAATATTGAGAGATGTACACTAATTGTGCGGTTCTTTCCCTTAGATAAACGTTCATGTTGTTTTTAAGTATTTTTTTTATTTTGATTTTTTGAATGTCACTTTTTCAAAAACATCATCTCTCCCAACTATTCTTCATATATGGCTTGGAATAGATCTAGGGCCATTAAGAGATGGGTCTTTCTCTTATTGATCAAGAAACAATCTCTATGTATATAATTCTCTTCATGGCTCAACAGTCTGGACACTAGAAGGAAAGAAAAGATCTCTATTTTATTTCTGCAAGTCGGACTAGAGTTACCCCCACGTTACTTTAGCGGAGAAAAAAAAGAGGGGTGGGGGAGAACAATTAGTATTCACCCGTCACTAAATAGTAGAACTTTATACACTTAACCATTGTGTAAAAGACGTCATGGAAAGATCACTCTTTTATTGGCGTTTTCCATATTGAATGAAATTTTTGTCTATATATTTCAGGAGATTTTTTTATTAGTTTTCAAAAGATTTTAATAATTTCCGGATATTTCCAGGACTTTTTCGTATATTTTGCAATTTCGAGAGATTTCCAGGATCACCTGGTAAATCAGAGGCCGCGGGAAATCTGTTATGTTATAAAATCATTTAAACCTAAAATTAGCACGTGTCCCATGCAAGTGTGGGGTTCTTTGCGGTCGCATAGGTTGCAGTGGCCTAAGGCCGACTAGTTTCTTTGTATTTCTCAGTGTGGACACACTTGTGTTTAGAAGTGAGTAGTAGTCCAAATGAGCAATTTAGTTTTATAAAACAAAAACGAAAAAAAAAAAGGTAACTTTAGCCCCTACTGAGGATTGAACTCAGGACCCCTGGTTTACAAGACCAGTGCTCTAACCACTGAGCTATAGAGGCTTACAATAAACAGCAAGAATTTTTAATGCAGTGTGCACAGTTCTATACGTAAATACATTTTCCTAAGCACATGTCACCGTGTCACTTTCGATTTTCGGATCAAATTTTTTTTTCTTTTTGTGAGTTGAACTAAGAACCTGATGGGGAGGGGTGGGGGGCATGCTAAGGAGTACGTCGGAAAGGAGGGTATGTACCGAGTACTGAAATAGAGAGTACTAAGTAAATCTATCTTGTTAGTAGTCTACATATTTCTAGACAATACTATGTATACTAGGCGCGGTGGTTGAGCGGTAAAGCGCTTGGCTTCCAAACTGGGTGTCCCTGTGTTCAAATCCTGGTAAAGAGTGGGATTTTTAATTTTGGGATCTGAGTCCACCCAGCTCTAATGGGTGCCTGACATTAGTTGTGGAAAAGCAAAGGCGATTGGTCGTTGTGCTGGCCACATGACACTCTCGTAAACCGTAGGCCAAAGAAACAGATGACTTTTACATCTGCCCTATAGCCCACAAGGTATGAAAGGGAAACTTTACTTTACTATGTATGCTTAACAGTATAGAGCATACTTTTAAATGCACGATGCCCATATCAAAGAATGGACGGGCCTGTCATTGAAACTATATAAACACGCACACACAAGATACCAAGTAAAAAAAATCCACACAATATTTTAAAAAATAATAATTATAAACCCACAGAAAGAAATTCTATGTCTTCCCCCCTCATCCTTTATCTCTCTCCTTCTCTTTCTCTCTTTCGCCATCTGCACGTCTCTCCTTTCTATCCCCCCCTCTCTCTCTTGCTCTCTCTATCCCTCTCTTCGCATCTTTCTCTCTATATCTATTCCTCTCTTTTCCCACTCGAAGTGACACATATAGTTACGGGGAGAGCACTTTTTCACTTCTGCCAGTTTCAGGGTCAACAGAACACGAGGCTCAGAGTGTGAACAGCAAAAGTAGCAATAACATGCATGGATTCTGTATCGTAAACAAACAAACAAAGACTGTTTGTGGTAAATGTAAATACTTTGACTATTGTATTTACTATTCTGCTTGAATACTTCAGTGATCGAGCCTTGACCTCTTCCCCCCCCCCCTGGTCCCTGACTTCCTGTAGGTGATTATAGCTACGACGTAATAATCTTTATTTCTGAATGAATTTCCGAAACATATAAAAACAAACAAAAGAAAGGATGCGAACACGAAACTTCTGGACATTGTCCGAAAATGTATTTATCAAAATAGATTTATTTTTTTAAACCATGAGAGAGACTAGGAATGTAAGGGGAGATAATACGGTTACTAAGATCCAACCAGATAGAGTTGTCTACTAGACTTGTAGGAACGAGACAGACAGACGATGAAATTACTTCCCTGATAAAGTCGTCCTCACTGGGAGAGAATAAGAAAAAAGATTACGGTAATCAAAGACCTATAACTCAGTGAATTGTTTCCGGATTTGTAAAGGGAGAAAACTGTTATTTCACAGTTTGACCAGATTGGTGTAAGGAGGAGGTGTTGTTGTTTTTTTTTTAGAACCGTAGCAATGATAATTATGTGCCTTTTATGAGGTCAAGGTTTTTTAAACACTAGGACTATGTTCAGAACTAGAAAATAGATTGGCGCAAAAAAAAAGGGACAAAGACTATCAATCGAAACGACAGATGAAGTTTCAAACACTCTTGGTGTATAAAACAAATGGAGAGAAGTACAATACATATACTGATGTTCTCTCTAAAGACATTTATACATACAGCAGCACCATCTTATTTGTCTGTAATCCTCATTCAATGTTGTTGTTTTTTATTATTTCCTGACAATGAAAACATTTAAAGACCGCATCACAAACGAAGAGATTACAGACAGGGTTACTACAGCAAATGGACCCCCACGATGACCTGCTAACTACAGCAAATGGACCCCCACGATGACCTGCTAACTACAGCAAATGGACCCCCACGATGACCTGCTAACTACAGCAAATGGACCCCCACGATGACCTGCTAACTACAGCAAATGGACCCCCACGATGACCTGCTAACTACAGCAAATGGACCCCCACGATGACCTGCTAACTACAGCAAATGGACCCCCACGATGACCTGCTAACTACAGCAAATGAACCCCCACGATGACCTGCTAACTAGCCTACTGCAAATAAAAAACGCAAACTAAAACTCTATGGCCATATTACAGGGAACAGTACCAGGAAAAAAAAGAAGAGGCAGAGAGAGAAAGCGATGGGAAGACATCAAAGACTGGACGGGCCTGACGTTAAAGTTCTATCCAAGGCAAAAGACAGTGATGAATAGAGAAAGACGGTCGACAAATCTTGAGTGGTGCCCCAACGGTCCAACAGACTAAGGGATAGGTAAATGTGATATTTATTAAGCCAGTGTTTGTATCAAATAGTTGTGAGATCCCATATTTAATCCATTGACATATATTTCATTTCTAGGGTTTAAACTCTAACCACCTCGTTTCAATGTCAACCAGATCAAGTTGCACATTTTTTTTCCAAAATAAATCTCTCTCCCCTTTAAGAAATAACCTAGACTATGTGAATAGATTGCAGGTCTACAGAGTCCTCATTGTTTTGATTGAAACTCTGTAACATGTGAACTAAAACAATAGAAACTTCGAATTATGGAAATAGGGAAGAAAGTGTTATTTTTAACAAGGAAAAAAATTTAAAAAGGATTTTGTTAAAACGACGATACCTAACCCCAACAAGAAAAAATAAAAATAAAATCTGAAAATTAAAAAAAAGTTTTATTAAGCCGGGCACCCAACTCTTAATTCTACCTTTTATGACACTCTGGCTTTTGACTTTAGCCATTACACCAGAGGACATTGTAAAAATTAAGTAATTACTTATTGGTACTTTCATCATATCGATCTAGACATTTAGAACTAGGGCTGGATGTAGACTTTAGATTTACAACTCTTAAGACCTATATTAGATTTACATAAAAATAAAAGCAAAGCTTTAGATAATCTATCAAATAAACTGAAAGCAACTTGAAATTTAATAAACAACTCCTGAGTCTGGTACACTACGGTTGACTACGCCATTTATACCAAAGATACACAAAGCTGTACTTTTAATCAGATTTGACTTAAGAATGCTATCGATGGACAGTAAAACAGACACGTTTCTGTCGATAGTTCTGCTTGAAATAAATAGTCAAGACTTTTTTTTGATAAAAAAAACAAAGCCATATACATCATCTTTAAAGGGTACATGTCATTAGTTGGCATAGGTCAGTTGGTCGTTGTGCTGGCCACGTGACACCCTCGTCCATAGCAACAGATCACTTTTGAATCTTGCCTATAGATGTCAAGGTCTGAAAGGGGGACTACTAATGCATCTCTCAATCTAGAGATCCACTCTCCCCCCTGTAAAAAGAAAAAAAATAATTAAAGCCCCTACTGAGGATTGAACTCAGGACCCCTGGTTTACAAGACCAGTGCTCTAACCACTGAGCTATAGAGGCAGACAAATACCTTCATGTTTTGTATAGAGTCAAGAGGATATCCTTCAAATACCATAGTTTAAAATAGATTTCTAAATGTTTGACATCTGTTAAGCATTGATTTTCGGATCAAAACTGACTTTGAGTTTTTAAACCCAGAAAACGAGCTACGGGACTTTTCGTTACTTTTTTTTCTTCTAAATTTAGATCGAAAGGTCAAAGGTCATCAAGGGGACCCATTTGCAAACTCAATGTTGTCAAGTGTGTCATTGACAATGCTTTCATAGAAGAAATCGAATTGGTTATTATGACGATCATAACCAATATATTGAAAACTTATGTGTGGTTTTTGTTTAAACTCATGCAGCACAATTAAATGCACTTTGAGACTGTGCCATGGGTGTGGGTAGCTTTATACTTTGTTACATGCGTACCATGTATTGAGGTGGGGGTGGGGTGGGTGTAGATAGAAGCGGTGGGAATCGAACCCTACGTCAAACGTGACATGTACTCGATACCCATCCCCTCAGGGCGACCTTCATTAGTCGCACCATGTGTGGCAGTGCCTTCACGGTTCACCGAGCGCGTTCTTTGAGTACAGTAACAACCTTCGGCGCTCACGACATCTTGTGGACATTCTCTAGACATTGTATTTGTTTGTCAACGTATTTAGCTTTCAATTTCTCTCTCTCTCTCTCTCTCTCTCTCTCTCTCTCTCTCTCTCTCTCTCCTTTCTCTAGCTTTATTTTGATCTTTGTTCTCAACTTTGTTCTCTTCTCTATCTCTTTACCATGTTTCTTTCAAGTATTTCTCGCTCTTTATGTCTTTCTCTTTATTTCTATGTATTAAAGGCTTCTTTTTCCTCTCTCTCTTTCTTTATCGACTTTCTTGTTCTCTATTTATATCCCCTTCACTTTATCTATTTCTCTTTTTTTCTTTTTTTTCTATCCCTTCTCTCTCTCTCTCTCTCTCTCCATCTCTTTCTCCCTCTCCCTCTCCCACTCCCTCTCTCTCTTTCTCTTTTCCTCGCTCTCTCTCTCCTCTTTCTTCTGGATAACTTAAGTCTTTGACATCTACCGTATCTCCTGTCTCTCACCGCATATATCTCTAATGAACTCTCTCTGCTAGTATATGTGTGTCTGTCTGTCTGTCTGTCTCTCACACACACACACATTTATGTTCTTTCTCTCTCTCACCATCCTCAGTTTTCCACTGACCTCACTACCTCATTCCTCTTTCTCTCTCTCTCCTATTCTTTTATGACTTTTTTCCACTCTTTCTTGGTTTACTTAGAAAGTACCTTCCTTACAAATCTATCCCATCATTCCCCGCGATAAAGTCACTATAGTCGTTGGTCCATATTTCATTACGCTATCAAAAGACCTTGATCTGCCAGACATTCTAGGAAAGTGGATCTAAGGACGTCTAGACCAGGTCTATTCGGACCAATGGACCATTCTCCCCCCATGCCCACAAGCCTAACGGGCACAACTTTAGAGTAGTGAAAAACTACAACAATCACTAAATAATTACCGCTTTAAACTGTCATTTATTCATTAATTGAAGGAGAAAGGTCGCCAAGGGGAGTGTCTGTGTATGTAACAGTGAATACAGAAATTAAGGAAGATAGCTGAAGACAAATCTAGAGACAAAATACAGTTTGTTTTGGGCACTTATACAGATAAGTCAAAGGGAGGTAGCTCTCAAATAACGAAATCCAATGACACAGGCGAAAATCCAACAATAGAAGCTAGTCGACGCTGATAGCGAATGTCGAACAAGAAGTTTAATAATAACAAAGGGAACCGTCGAATGTCGTCAAGCTAAACCTCAACTTCAGTTATCCAAGCCGACCTTACTCTTTGGCTGCCAAAAGTCTTCTGTGTTTATTTCCTAAATCTTAGTCTCTTTTTTTAAATTCTTTAATTCTTTATTGTCTCTAAGTCAAAAACTTTCCCTTTTTGAAGAAAAAAAAACGTCATTACAATGTCATTCATTGTAATTTCGCAAAGGTTGGCTACCTGGTCACGTGATATACTTTTCGGAATGTCTCGATGGTTCAAACCGTGCCCCCCGCCATCCCTACAGTCCTGTGGGAGGTTTGGGCTAGGATGTAATATCGGTCAATTCTGAAGAACATCCGAAGCTTGAAAAACTAGAAAACCGATCTTTTCATTTTTTTAGGACGCCAACGAAATTGGATTTTTAGTTTAAATGTATTCACGACAAAGCTGAAAACGTGTCCTTTAAGTCCTACCTTTGATACACCGTTACATGTTTATGTCTCAAATAAGAAAGGCCCCATGACCTATCACCCAATTCTAGCCCACCTTTTTTAAAAGTGCATGGTCGTGGCAAGTCTCTTACCAAACAGTGAAACAAATCTTTTAATTCTGTCAGTTGTCAAAATGAAAGTCACATCATCAACTTTTTTATTTTTTTTATTTTACAACCGATCAATACCATCCTCTGGAAGACAGCGACACAATACAGACATTTGCTTATTAACCAGTCTGTCACGTGACGCGTAGGGACGAATGAAAAGAAATGGACTTAGTTAACCAGAGGTCGTGAGTTCAAGTCTCAAGAGCAGTCTGACAGATTGTCATATGTTGCAGAATGTAAACGTGTCAGTTTTGTTTCGTATACACTACATCGAGAGCAATCATTTTAACTTTTGAAAAAAATCATAACAAATATTAATTAAAACAAGTTATTGGGCCAAAATGTTGCTTCTTTTAATAATAATAATATTCTTTAATATCCATAAGGAAATCTGTCTTACAAATTGTGCATTATACCAAACAAAACATTATAATTATAGAAAACCAAAATATACATGTCGTGAATTTGCTTATTTGGATTGTCGCCCCTTAGTGTTTGTTTACATTTGTTAACCTGTGTACTGACCGTATTTCGTAGTCCGTGTTGTGAACTCTACTATGTGTGTAGTTGTTTGTCATTCAGTGAAATAAAGCTTTGAATGTAACATGGTATTGTTATTATTAAGCACAACAATACATTTACACCAGACTCATAATTTACATGCGAAAAGTTTATATCAGATTGTTTCTATTTAATGATTTGATTGCCAGGGGAACAAAAGAGTCTTTTATGTCTGTTTGTCTTGGCTATCGGTGTCTTGTGTCTCTTTTATGATGGTAAAATCACAAAATCGTGATCTTATTTCTAGAATCTTTTTAGCTTTTTTTCTGAAAGTATGTCTCAAACAGCTGCCCAAATAGGTTTTGTTTTTTGCCTATGACTTTAGAATTTCGCCTTGTATTAGGCCTTACGTTTATTGAGTCTTCTGTAATGGAGCGTTGCTTCTATTGCGGATAGGTCTTTTAAGCTGCACCTGAAAGTAGAAAAGCCGCTATTAATTTTGTGTAGTATGTCTGTCAGTCAGTCCGTCCGTTTGTCACGTTTAGATAGAAGAAGCTAGAAAAGATATTGAAAATCCGATATCATGATATTTTAGGATTTGCGAAGTTCAAGTGTGACGGCTGCTTCTTATCTTCCGAAAGCGAAACGATTTGTTTACAAAATTGAATATGTGAGTTTTTTTTTCATAGAGTTACACTACTTTTAATACTATACATAAAGGTGAGACAATATTGTTACCTTTACCTTTACCTATCCCTTATTCTGTTGGACCGTAGGGGCACCATGCAAGATTCATTGACCGTCTTTCTCCATTCCTCTCTGTTCAATGGCAGCCCGTCCATTCTTTTAGGTTGTCCACCCATTGATGTCTCTGTCTGCCTCTTCTTCTTTTTCCTGGTACTGTTCCTTGAAGGAAGGTCTTTGCGAGCCCCGAAGATCTTATAATGTGGCCATAGATTTTTAGCTTGCGTTTTTTTCAACGGTAGGTAGCAGGTCATTATGTGTCTCAATCGCTGCAGTAACCTCTTGGTTTGTGATGCGGTCTTTGAACGTGATACCTAGGATCCCTCCGTAGCACCTCACTTCCATTGCTAGGATCCTCCTCTCTAGCTCTGCAGTCAGCGTCCAAGACTCACAAGCATAGAAACAATAGTAAAAACAAGCGAAATATTTAAAAAATATCGTGATTAAAGAAACAACAAAGCTCATCTAAAGGGGAATAACTCGACCTTAAAACTATATCTACCAATAATGTACACGCTATTTCCCTAATTCGATATCAAACAAAAAAAACCAATTACCACTAATTAATCGACGAATTGAGTATTTTTGTTTTTTTGATTCGTGTTTTGTTTGGTACAATAAATCATAGTTTAAAGTATCAATTTGATCGGAGAAGGCATGAGGCTGAAATCGTGTTCACAATACTATTTAAGGGGACTAAACCCAACAAATTTAGACATTTTATGTGAAAACTTTTGTGAATACTTTCCCTTGTTGCTATTTAACTATATAATGAATTACCAGTAATAAATGGTATAATTGGTTACTTTTTTTCTTTTATTGATTAATGTCTTGCCAATGCCATTAAGTAATTGTGCAAAGTTTCAACTTGATCCGAGAATGGGTGTGAGAGAAATAACATGTACATACATTTTAACATGCAGACAGAGTGAGTTTGTAAAATTGTGTGATAACTGTACCTTTTGAATAGTAACGTATATATATATATATATATATATATATAATTTTTCAGGTACACTATGTAACTCGAATAGGAAACATTTTTTTTATGCAAAAGCTAAGAATGACATTGTATGCAAATGGCATTCGCACTATCTAGAATCGATGTTTTATTCATCTCTGTTGGTGCTGTGGCATGCAATGGGCGTTACGATGATATCTTAATATGACACAACAGCTCATGACACAACAGCTCATGATACAACAGCTCATGATACAACAGCTCATGACACAACAGCTCATGACACAACAGCTCATGACACAACAGCTCATGACACAACAGCTCATGACACAACAGCTCATGATACAACAGCTCATGACACTACAGCTCATGATACAACAGCTCATATGTCATCTTGTTTTTTTTTATTTTTCTCTTTTATTTTTCTTTTATTTTTAGGATATCTCAGTTTTGCTTGTGAAATTGGTTGTGAGCTGTTGACATCCTTTGAATCTTAGGCTTTTGCCTCTTTTCTTTTGCCTCTTTTGTGGGCTTTCTTAGCCTCTTTGTGGGCTTATTTATTTTTATGTATTTTATTGCCAACTTAATGCATTTACAAAAGATACAATTAAACTATAAATATCGGTAATTAATTAAATAAAAGTAAACAATTTTCTATATTAACGAACTGTATTCATTTGTTTTCTTACTTTCTGGAGTACAGAATTAGAATTGGCTGAGGTTATGTCCCCTTTCACTGGTGTGCTTCTATTCGCCTCACTACAGAGTTGAACATTGTAGTCTGATCTATTTAAGTCACGAGTATGTACCGATAATTGTCCTCACAGAGAGCTTACAAATATTGTAGATAAGAATGTTTTGTCCTGACAGAGGTCATACAGGGATTGGTGGATGGAAGGGAGTTCAATTATTTGAGTCTTTCTTGTCATTCGGCAGTGTAACACTTTGCGTTCTGGTTTCCTCGTATTTAATCATACTATTGGGAGTTATTACTAATCAATGGTGTATACTCTCCTCACAGTATTAGGAATTTAATTAGATTATTGTTTACTTTTTATGGTGTCGTACAATTTAAAAAAAAAAAAAAGATAATTAACAGAAAATCAAAATCCATGTCTTGTCGATATTTTTATCCAATTTGATGCTAATGCCATTGACAAAGTGCTTTTGACACTAGAAAAATCAATGTTTGATCCACAAATTCTCTCCCTTTGTTGAGCAAAACTTTTTCTAAGGTAGCACCCTTCTTGACGTAATTAATTGCACCCAAAGGCGGCAGTTGGCTGGCACAAAGGAAATGAAGTCAAGAATGTTTTCCTTTAAGTGGAAACGTCATTGAAATTACGTTACGCTTGAATGAACTCAGGTTAGCAGACGACGGAAAGAGTCAACTAATGAGATTTCCCCCTCTGGCTACATTTTTGTTCTTGTTTCATTTGAATATGTGACAGCGGACTTTTTTTTTGTGTGTGTGCGTGTGTTAGTTTCTAAATGTGTGCCCTGCAAGACACGACACTCAAAATTTAGCTTGTGTTTCTGATTTAGACTTAAGAATCATGGGTGATTCTATAATTTAGGAACCGAATTTCAGATAGCTAGTGTTAGGTCACACGTAGGCGTATCATGCAGGATTTGCCTTAGGCATAGGCAAACTAGTCAGCTGCCTAGAGACTCCGATTGCTGGGGGGGGGGGGGGCCTCACACAGAAATTATTTATTTTTTTTAGAAAATATTGCGAAACCTGGATCAAATCTCAAACCTGTCAGAGTCTGTGGGCATGGCTCTAATATCAGCGGTTCTCAACCTTTCGTGCTCGGCGACCCCTTTTTACAATCCCCCAGTCTGCCTCGACCCCCCCCCCCAGCATACACACACAGCAATGGAGGAGTAGACAAAAACATCCATTTTTTCAATAGTCTTAGGCGACCCCTGGCAAATCGTCAATCGACCCCCCAAGGGGGTCGCGACCCACAGGTTGAGAACCTCTGCTCTATATCTACTAGCCATGTCTCGACTAGGGTTAAAGATTTATTCACGAATGCGTAGATCTACAAGTCAGACGGCATATTTTTCGGCCTTTATTTTCTTTTTCTATTTCTTATGGGGGCCACCCTAATTCACTTCACGTAAGGCCTCCACCTAAAGTTGGCCTTGGTGTACGCAATATGTCCTCCTTCTTTCATCACTATTTACTTCTTTCTGACCTTGCGATCTATAGGGCTGGTGATGTAAATGTCATCTGATGTAAATGTCATCTGATGTAAATGTCATCTGATGTAAATGTCATCTGTTTATGTGGCCGACGAGGGTGGCATGTTGCCATCACAATGACCAACCGCCTTTACCTTCTCCAACTAATGTCAGGTACCCATTAGAGCTTGATGAACTCAGAGGCGCCTTGAAGATCCCGCAATGCAATAAAGTGCAAAAAAAATATATTATGGGACTTTATAGTGTCTAGACAAGTAATATACATTTTAAAAAAATGTTTAATATATTTCTACTTTATGAAGCTGGTAGTGCTCTATCATTTGTCTTTATACTTATTTTGTGTAAAGTTTCATTATTGCAAAGAGTATTATCTCAGAAGCAGTGTTATGGAGTGTGCATGCTTGTTGCTGATGTAACTATGAGAAAAGTAGGGTGGCTATTGGCTATATATCTTATATAATACAGACGTTACTTGAAAAAAGAAGATAATTACGTCCTACGCGTCATGCATTTAGTCATGCATGTTAACCAGTGACTTAAATTCTGCCAAGTCATTGGTTTCCCTTGCTGGCTCAGGCAACCCATTCCATGTTCTAATAGCACTAAGGAAAAAGGAACACTTGTACAAATTTGTCCTAGCATATGGGACGAGGAATCTTTGTGTCTTTCTGAGTATTTTATTAGATTTTATTAGATTATGTTTTTGTATTTGAAGATTATGGTTCAGTGTTTTATGTATAATTGCTACTTTACTTTTGAGTCTTCTCTCCTGAAGGCTTTCTAGTTGAGGGTATATATAACAGCCAAAACTTATATACAATGTCACGTCAGATGCAGCTATTCTTTACTTTAATTTCGTCATTAGGTTATTTTCTCTAGATATTTGATAGTATGCACTTATAATGTGACTAATGTATGAATCTTTGCAGTTTGCTCTATCTATTCATTCTATTTCTCTTTTTTTTTCTTCGACTGCTTCACAGGTTTCAAGATATGTAGGTCACAGGTTTCAAGATATGTAGGTCACAGGTTTCAAGATATGTAGGTCACAGGTTTCAAGCTATGTAGGTCACAGGTTTCAAGATATGTAGGTCACAGGTCGGCCTGTTTAACCAACCCCTTGAAGTATTGAGCTTTTCATAAGTTTTCGGATTCGGACCATTTAATTCAAAGACAATTTAATATTTTTGAAAAAAGGCGAAATGAAGAACTCCTGAGATCTTGCTACATTTCTTCTCTTCCCGGCCATGTATCAACGCCATCTTGTATCCAATCGTATCAACGGGCGCCACGTGACCGGAAGGGGGAAGAGCAACGGTTCAAGGGTCAGCGAGGTCACCAGTTGAATCACCGAGACCTGATTGTTTTATGTGTGGACATGACCCCGAGTCTGTGTGGTGGTGGGTGGGTCCTTGTGACGAGGGAGTACATCTATTACATAGGAGCTAAAACAAAGGGGGGGGGGGAGTTAAGGCCCAGTTTAAGAACGTGTAGACGGACATGTGCATGTCCTTATGTTTATGTTTATATATATATATATATATATATATTGTTATAAACCTGGTGGTGGCACAGATGAGGGTAGTGGTGTGAGTGTAGTCAACCGACGCAAATCGCCCCAGGCCAGCGCTAGACGAGCGGTCAACCGTGACGAGTTACGACGGTCAGCCGAGACCAGTGTCAACACGGTGGTTCGGGAAGGATCGACGGCGGTCCGGGAAGGATCGACGTCGTGAACAGAGCTCAGTAGCGTCACGAGAGTTGTAGTTGACCACCTGGAAACGTCGAGCGGCGTTCTGTCCGGTTCGAGAAGGCCAGTAGGGACCCTATATAAGAGAGGAGGTGTCGCAGTCAAGACGGTCGAGAAAAGGGGCTCAATACAGCGAGGTTCAGAAAGGAGGTTCACGGCAGGGGTTCAGAGCCCGGTTCACTACAGTCCGGTCGACTACAGCACAGTTCAGCGGTGTGGTTCTGTACGGAGCATTACGACGGTTTAGTGCGGAGTACTATCAAGTACAGTTGAGACGAACGGCGTCTTGATCTTGGTCTGCGATCGAGTCCGACACAACGAGCCTAGTGTGTGAAGTCAGTCCTGAACTGTTGAACCCAGTGCAAGCCCGGAACGAGACGGAGAGGCCAGTGCAAGAGTTGATACTGCGGAACGGTGTTATCGGAGAGATATTTGTACAGTGTACGTGTTGCCAATTGTAAAGTATTGGCTGTTATTTATTCAACAATTAAAGTGTTACGTTACTTTGGAGCCCTGAGTTGTCAAGTTCTTTAAGTTGGTGGTGTAAGGTGCAGTTTGCAGAGAGCCTGGATAGTGAGATTCGTAACAATATATATATGCTTAACCAAGATTATTATAGTGTATGGATATGGCTAATAGGGCGGGGTAGAAAATTTTCCACTTTTGTATAATTCTATCATACATTAGTTATTAAGAGTACTATAATCGCTCTTTCGAAACGGTTATCAGCTTTGTAGAGGAGCAATAATTCCCTATTAAAAGTATTTTTATTTTAATACATATATATATGTATGTATATGTTTGTGTGTGTATGTGTGTGTGTTTCAATTTGGTCTTGAAGGAAACTATCAGCCTGTTTAGTCCAGACGATCAACTTAGGTAGTTAGTGCCTGGCTCCCGACGAAGCCCCGCTTCCCTCTCCCTCCCGTACACTACTGCTGACCCTCATCTGCGATTAGGGGGTAAATTACACGGAGATTGGAAACGCCCACATGTTAGGCCTATGCGCCCCCCTCTCCCCAGCTCCTTAACCCTCGTGTACCCTTTTGTCAACGATCGGTCTTTCCTCAATAATCTTGCTAACAGTTCTAAGCCCCCCCCCCCTCCTCCTCCCATTTCTACACATTGTCTTCGTACTTTCCAATCAATCAATTACTTTGATCAAGGCTTGTCTCCCCCCTCCCGCACGCATGTTCGCACCCACACACGCACTCACACAAGCACACTCCGCGATAAATGAATGGGGCCATTACAAGATGTGGGGGGTTAACCGTTGGTGACAGCTGTGACAGCCACTGACACTAAAGGTCTATGACAGTTTTGATCGACACTTGACAGTAATCACAACATTAGGCATTAGGCACAGCCAGAGAAATTAAGCATCCCAGGGAGGGGGGATCAAGAAATGGAATCAGGACTTCCATTACCGTCTCAGTAAGTCTAAGACAAGAAATTAGCTAAAGTGGCAGCATGGGGAATAACTGAATACACGTAACCAATGAGCATTACCAGAATTTCAGTATTTTTTTTAGTGGGGGAATTTTACATATTTCATCTTTCTTTTTAAAATCCGCAAGCTTTTATAAAAAAAAAAAAAGCGTTACCTACCTACGTTTTTAGATAGGACATTCCATATCTTAATCAGGAAAAAATTAAATAACTGGTTTTAAAATATCGAATTCGGGCATTTAAAAAAATACCCCACTTCTGTCCAATATTGTGAACTGAGCAGAAATAAATATTTTAAAATGGTTGACCTACTTAGATTAGCCTGATACAATTTAAAAGTGCAGAATTCAAATAGATATTGGTGAGTAGAAGGTTGAAGACATGTTAACATTTAGTAAGGCTTACTTATATGTGACTTAATGTGACGATAAATGAATTTTTAATTTTTTTTTTTTAATTTGGTAATCCGCGTTGTTTATTAATTATTATTTTTTTTTACATGAAGACAAATCCATAAATAGCTTTTTAGTGCGTCCACTGTACATAATAAAGGAAATGTTTATAAGCGAGTTGTTTTTTTTTTCAAGTTTCTAAGCACTTTTTAGAACTGCTCTTCCGTCTGTAGCTTTCATTTAGTTGGCAACAGTGAAGTTCAATTTAGCATCCTTGACATTGGTCTAGTTGATCTTTATTTTATCATTTCCAATGCAAATATTTGTTTTTTGTTGTTTTTTGGGGGTTGTTTTTTTTTTTGCCTTGTCCAAACTCTTTACAAGCATTTGTGCACGTGTTATAAAGTTGTATGTTTTAAAGTTGTAATGTTATAAAATTGTAATGTTATAAAGTTGTATGTTTTAAAGTTGTAATGTTATAAAATTGTAATGTTATAAAGTTGTATGTTTTAAAGTTGTAATGTTATAAAATTGTAATGTTATAAAGTTGTTAATGTTATAAAGTTGTATGTTATAAAGTTGTATGTTATAAAGTTGTTAATGTTATAAAGTTGTAATGTTATAAAGTTGTTAATGTTATAAAGTTGTAATGTTATAAAGTTGTAATGTTATAAAGTTGTATGTTATAAAGTTGTATGTTATAAAGTTGTTAATGTTATAAAGTTGTAATGTTATAAAGTTGTTAATGTTATTAAGTTGTTAATGTTATAAAGTTGTAATGTTATAAAGTTGAAATGTTATAAAGTTATATTGTTATAAAGTTGTTATGCTATAAAGTTGTAATGTTATAAAGTTGTAATATTATAAAGTTGTAATGTTATAAAGTTGTAATGATATAAAGTTGTAATGTTATAAAGTTGAAATGTTATAATCTTGTAATGTTATAAAGCTTTAATGTTATAAAGTTGTAATGTTTTAAAGTTGTAATTTTATAAAGCTGTAATGTTATAAAGTTGTAATGTTATAAAGTTGTAATGTTATAAAGTTGAAATGTTATAATCTTGTAATGTTATAAAGTTGTAATGTTATAAAGTTGTAATGTTTTAAAGCTGTAATTTTATAAAGCTGTAATGTTATAAAGTTGTAATGTTATAAAGTTGTAATGTTATAAAGTTGTAATGTTTTAAAGCTGTAATTTTATAAAGCTGTAATTTTATAAAGCTGTAATGTTATAAAGTTGTAATATTATAAAGTTGTAATATTATAAAGTTGTTATAAAGTTGTAATATTATAAAGTTGTAATATTATAAAGTTGTAATGCTATAAAGTTGTAATGTTATAAAGTTGTAATTCGAATTTTGTTTCTAATGTTTTTGTTTCTCTTTTTTTTTTTTTTGGGGGGGGGGGGGGAATCAATCTTGTAATGATGTCTTCTGTGTTCACTCTGTTTTGTTTTCGTCAGTTATATATTATATGATAAGATAAGACTTTATTATATTGGTCCAAACAAATGGAAATTCAGTTTGAATACAGTGTTCCAACCTCAGCCTCTTTCCTTTAGTCAGAAATCAAAGAACTGAGAAAAATGAAAGTTAATCAAATTTGGACAGAACGAACCAGCCCCCCTCCCCCCCAACTCCACGGTACTGCACGTAGCTGCTTATGTCCAAAGGAATGGTTTGTGCCGAGAGAGAAGGGAATCTTATTTGTCGCAGGCTCTGCCAGGGTGTAACTCTCTGTGCTGCAAGCTGCCTAAGGGTTACGGTTACAGGCTTCTGATTTTTCCTCAATGTCGGACTCCAGAAGTCTTTTCCCTTGTTTGGGTTAAGCTGCAAGGCAGAGGAGATTTGGATTGAATTCATCATTACAACTATAACAATGTTTGTAAAAATGTAAAATGTTTTACATGTTTCGGATGTTCCTTCAGAGTTGAAGATAATTACTTCCTAGTCCAAACCTCCCGCAGGACGACGGGGGATGGGAGCGGGCAGGGTTTGAACCCGGGACCATCGATAAATCTGAACGACAGTCCAGCGTGCAAACCGCACGACCAGGCAGCCATATTGAGGCAAACACAAACAACATTACCAAATGTAATTTTTCAATCTTGAAACGAAAAATATTTGGTGTATAGAGCAAATGAATCGTCTCAATTATACAATAATAAATTCTAAATCACTAACTACGTTATTGGGCTACTTAAAAATGTGCATCAACATCTAGTGGTCTTTTTTTTTTCATTAAACAAGCAAAAAGCTACTACACATGTACACATTATTTTAACAACAAATTTTAACTTCCTATGCACATCTATTAAATCTAATAAATATCATTGTGACATTCTTTCATCGCAAAGGTAAAATAAACCGTTTAGTATCCTGCGACGTTATTAGGTCTAAAAAAAAACTTTTTTTTTTTTTTACTGCATTTCATTTTCTTTTTATAGCCAACAAGAAAAAATAATATAAGGACCAACAAGAAGTAATCAGAGAACAATTTTAACCTGGCCAAAAAATTAAAAAAATTAGCCCCTACTGAGGATCGAACTCAGGACCCCTAGTTTACAAGACTAGTGCTCTAACCACTGAGCTATAGAGGCGCTTGAGTGTAAAGTTACTTTTAACAATTATATCCATTAGTTGATAAGGTTTCCTCATTTTGGTTATGAAGTTTTAGTGTGTGTTGAACGCAGTAAAAATTAAGTTAGGAAAACTTCAAGAGTATTAAATAATTTAATTCCTTTTTATAGTATTTACTTGTAATTAGACGTATATATTTCTTTACAAATAAAATAGATAACTATTCTTAGTTTTAGATAGACGAGACGCATAAGTAAAGTAGGCCAAGCAAAGCGGGCTAACTGGGTCATCTATATTTGGATCCGCGCGCGGCACTGTTGGCGGGCAGACAACTACGCTTTTCCTATCTGCCTAGCTTTTTTTTTTTCTTTTTTTTTTCCACAATCGAGATATTGATTTTTATGAATCTAATTAGATCTAGATCTATATCTTATGACAAGGTAATATAGGGCCTACTTTAAATATTTAAATACATTAAAGAAAAACTTTTAAACAAAGAAGGTAACAGATATAACTATAATTATATAGATTGAAAATATAGCCTCATTACATTGCACTAGTAAGACTAGTATAGAGTATAGTCCACAGAATTATTGTATATAAATCTTACTGCACATACCAGATGTATAGATTTGAACAGTTAAATACAAATGAGTAGCTGCTTAATCTAGATTAAGTCGATATATATATATATATAGTTAAGAGTTGTACGTAAATTAAAAGCCAATGTGTCAGCTTTTTTTTTTTTTTTTGGTCAGTTTATTAGTGTTAAACCTAGAGCAGATATCTATTTGAAAACAAATCCCTGCATCGGCCGGTTAGCTCAGTTGGTTAGAGCGTCGTGCTAATAACGCGAATGTCGTGGGTTCGATCCCCATACTGGCCAATCTGTTTTCTTTTTGTTTTGTTTTTTTTCTAAAAAGTATACCCTACCTGGTATGAGCAGACTTGTAATCAAAAAGTATCTTACAGACCTCACAATAAATGTAAACTCATAGCTAATAATAAGAATGATGAAATAACTTTATTTATTTTTTGGCAAGATGAAGCGACTAAATAGTTATAACATACAATTATTTTGGATCCATCATGTAAATAATATTAATCAGATCTACACTAACGACACTAAATGTATGTGATTAGAAATTCTTTCATTGTTATCTATAGTATGCTCGATGCCCTGTGGTCCAATCACTTTTGTGTTGGGGGGGGGGGGGGGGGGAGGAGTATCTGGGAGAAGGTTTCCGTTATGCAGTTTCAAATTTTTTTTTTCTTTAAATTGCTTGGCCTTCTTTATAGCACATCTCTCCATTTTGATCTATCCTGAGCGTCTCCATGCCCGGACTTTAAGCTGTTGTAGATCTGCCTCTACGTCATCAAGCCACCGTACTCGTGGTCTATATTATATATAAGTAAACAAAATGAATGGCTGCCTGGTCGAGGTTATGCGCTCTGGGCTGTTGTCTCTGTGGTCTCTGTGGTCTCGAGTTTGATCGCTGAGGCATGCCTTTCGTCGGGAGCTTTGGCTTGGAAGTAGTAATAATAATAATAATAATAATAATATAATTATAATTTAATTTATAGAGCGCTGTTAACAAACAAAATGTAGGCTCAAGGCGCTGTGATAACATTACAAACATAAACACGAGAACTAAAATGACAAACTCATCTAAAAAAAAGTTTTAAACAGTTAGGTTTTAATGTTCTTCTGGAATGTAGTGTGGTATGTTATCAGTCTGAGATCAATGGGGAGAGAGTTCCTAAACTTTAGTCCTTGTACTGAAAAAGCCTGCAAACTTTTGAAAGAGAAATGTGATATCAATAGAAGGAAATTCTATATAACAAAATGAATGACTGCCTGGTGGAGTGTTAGGCGCCCTGGACTGTCGTCGCCGTGGTCCAGAGTTTGATCCCTGAAGGCTGCCCTCCATCGGGAGGTTTAGGTTAGGAAGTAATAATAATAATAATTCAACGTATAGAACGCTGTAAACAAAACGTGACTTTTGAGGTGGAAACGTGGCCTCACTAGAAGCATTGAGTCCATGGAGCGCAGGGCTCTCTAAGGGACATATGGAGTGATCAGTTCACTAAGGTACATGGGTGCGAGTAATAATCTTGAAATCTGATGGAACATCCTAAAAATGCCAAACAAAACAAAAATTATAGTATCGAGAACTTTGTTCTTTACTAGTGTATTGTTACTAACAGTTTCTTGTCAAGCATTCTTAACTAACGTTTAGTGGCGCTGGTATGTCAAAACTACATAAGACTCAAAAAAACATAGCCAATCGTTCGATCACACCAAAATTTGATTTCACTGCCATTTTTATGTCTTTATAATGACAGCATACGTTACGCCCGCGAAGTTGACTATTCTTTTTAGGACTTTGAAATGAAGCCACAAGTCATTGACTGGAATAATCTTTTCCTGACTTCAACACAAAAACACAACGATAGTCATTGACTTTAGCAATCTTTTTATGACTGTAAAATGACCACATAATGTGAGACTCAAGGATCTTCCAAAATCAAACAACAAACTCCATTTTTTTTTTACAGAATCACACCACTCTCGCACACTCTCACACATTCTCACACATTCTCACACAATCTCACACATTCTCTAACACTCTGACACATTCTCACTCACTTTCACACATTCTCACACATCCTCACATATCCTCACACATTCTCATACATTCTCACACATTCTCACACATTCTCACACATTCTCAGACATTCTCACACAATCTCAGACATTCTCACACATTCTCACACACTCTCACGCACTCTCGCCCATTTTCACACACTCTCACACACACTTTCTCTCTCACACATACGTTTTACTACACTCCTAACACCCTCCCCCCCCCCCACGTATTTGTCCCGTGTTGACTTTATAAATTACTTCCCATATCTCTTCTCTCCCAGAGCTGGACCTTAAAACAACAGACATACATGATCAGACGGACTTATGGAGAGTTAGTAGATGGAGGCCTAGCACTGAGTTGGGGGGGGGGGGGAGGACCTTTGATCAAATGACCACTGGCAAAATCTGCTTATAACTTCCACCCGCCCCCCATCCTCCAACATCCCAATAGCCCGGCTCAGTTTTCATCCCCCGTGAAATTTTCCTGCAAACATTAGCCGTGTTAGTTCAATATTCTGGACACTGCTTGCGGGACTTTCTCCATTTTTCCGGAAATGACCTTTACCCCCGAAATCTAGTTGCGTTTTTTTTTTTGCATGTTTCATTCTCGGAGTTCCAAATAACATTTCTTGTTTGTTTTGTTGTTGTTTTTTTTGGTGTTTTTTTTTTTCTACTTGTGTCAGAATTAAAAGGTATTTTTTATTGACAGCCATTACGCTTACAATTCCATAGACAGGAGAGAAAGTGCATAGACCTTTAGAGTGTCGAGAAATCGTATCTTGTATTACGCCTTTAATTTAAAAAACAACAAATAAATCATTAAATATACCATTAAGAAACAAGTTGATGGTCGATTGTTGATTTCTACTTCATTTAAATAAAAATTAATGTTTACTTTTAAAAACTTGACTTTGAATTATATAAAAAGAGCATGTATTTCCCTTTAATTCTATACCAAATACAACATTTTCTGATAACAAACAACAAAGCTATTGAAGCCCAATCATAACAGGGGAAGTGAAATAGTAATGAGTAAAAGATGAATTCCTTCCAAAACGTGGACAAAATAATTACGGAGAGAAAGAGTTAATGAAGTTAAAAGCTAGAGCGCTGAAATGATGAATGAAAATTTCACGACATTAACATAGAACAGCAGTACTTATTGTCAGGTGGGTTTTAGTCGATTAGATAGGGTATGATATTACAGTCCCGGAGCCCCACTCTGAACAGTGTAATGCAAGACCTAACAGGTAATACCATACAGGACTACAAGCACCAAATAAACGTCAGTCAACTAAACGGTAGTAACTAAAAGGCAATAGTTCAACAAGAACACAGTTAATGTTAACGATAAGTGAACTTAACAACCCAAGCGTAAATTTAACAATTTAATGAACAGATAACCTATTATGATAAAAATGATGAAGCATTAATGGTAGTTAGATCTACAACAGTAAGTACACATAATAAAACTATTTACAATAGCTCCAGCACACCTTAAAATACGGTGCCCCCAGTCGAACAGGGTTCGCAACGCCCTACAGACCAACAACTTCCTCCATCTCATCAACGATATCTAAGATCGGCTCCAAGGGCGGAAAAGTGACAATCTTCTCCATAGCCCAAGCCTAACTCCCCTTACAAGGGGGAAACAAACAACCCGCTACCCAGCTCACAAAAGAAGCTCTCTCTCTCTCTCTTGCGGGAACTAAGGATGACGTAAACACACATACACACACACACACACAATATTCTAGACAACAAAACGCACTTAAAAGAAACTACTTCCTATACGCTAAAACACCAATATTAAATGCAAAGAAAACTTCACACGCGCACGACACTTATGAATGAGCACGACTACTCACGACAGTAATATATATAAAAGCAGCTTTTTCTGTAAATAAAAATTGTACCTTAGAGCGGCTTTTATATCTTTCAGGTCATGTCATGTCATGTAACTTCATCTCGTTTACAGTATACAAAAGATAAAAAACAAATGATCTTCACAGTCCAGAGAAACAAATTTCTTTTGCAAAATAGACACGTAAAATACAACGGAACAAATTATTCAATTTTTATTTCTTTATCGTGATAGAATAATGGATGAAATGTAATGTGTGTGTGTGTGTGTGTAATTATGATATTTTGTGGTGCATATAAATGAAGACTGAGAGAGAGAGAGAGACTGAGAGAGAGAGAGACTGAGAGAGAGAGAGAGAGAGACTGAGAGAGAGCTTCTCTTCGAAGATTAATGAGGAATGCAATATTTCCCGTGGCTGCGCAGTCACAGCTATGACCTACATATTTTGCCACATTCAGGGCAAGCATAACCATTGTTGTGATCGATTAAGATTTTCTTTTATATATATATATAGTGTGTGTGTGTGTGTGTGTGTGTGAGAGAGAGAGAGAGAGAGAGTTTATCATACTCCCAAACGATTAACTTCCGGTTTTCCAGTTGATAATTACCCACTGTGCACATTTCAATATCCGAGCGGCCATATTTAAATTCTTCATCCTCACCCTTCCGACACCTTACCACGCTCTGATGCCTACATTCACACACAACCCACACATACATCACACAACCCCCACACACAACCCCCACACAGATGTTAACCTTTTAACCTGTATCCCATTCCTCTCACTCATTTAGACGCACAAAAAAATGTATATTGAATTTCCTCTGAAACGCTGACGGCATTAAAGTTTCCATTCCGTCCAGAGAAACTTATTTCATCAAATTATCAACGCCTATTCTGCTGTCCACCTCTGCGGATGAGAGAGAGAGAGAGAGAGAGAAAAAATACGCCCGCACTCACTATAGTCTAATATTAAAAAATTGTGAGGCCCCAAAAAAGAAACTAGGGAATAAAATCAAAAGAAAGAGAGGAGGGCACACATGGACATTGCCCAGTCATGCATGCTTTTATTACAGAATCCTCTTCCTCTTTTTTTTCCCTCCATGTTTGTTGCCATCTTGGATGATGTCCAGTTACTCATCACACCGCTTCCTTCTTTGGCCAGATTTTTTGTTCGTGCATTCTGTTCATTTTGTTTCAGCACTTTGAAGACAAAAGTTTTAGATTTGTTACAAGTGCAACTGTGCAGTACAGCATAGTTACTTAACAGTAATCAAAGGTTACCGGTACTTAATATCATACAACTGAATACAATTAGTAGGGCGTATACTTTAATAGCTTTTGTCTGTGTGAATGGGCCTCGTTCAACAATCGTAAACAAACAACATTTAGTCACGTGATAATATTGATAAAACAACGGGAAAAAACTGTCACGTGATAGCCATTATGTATTAAAATTAGATAGTAATTTGCAAACAATAGAAGAAAAGGAAAATACTCCTATAAGCTGGTCATAAAAAGACAACGACTTTATTAATATAGAGGTCAATACAAAGGATCACAAGTGACCTCCATTGTCAAAAGCATGTTCATCTGCACACCCCCCGTCCTCACTCTCCCCACCTCCATATTGTCCCCGGGCTCCCCGCTAAAACAATAGCCCGTCCGGTCAAGTTCAGTAAATTCAAATACAATTAGTCCAAGAAAATTGTATTTCACAGCGCGCCCCTTCATTTTGTTTCAATTTTTTTCCCTCATCTCCTGCTTCAACCTGGCAGACGAGAATGTCCTGGCTAATGAGGAAATGACAACTCAGGATGTCCAATAAAATTTCAAGTCGATCACTTTTTGGAACTTTTTTTTTTTCGCGCAGTTTTTTTTTTTCTTAATGTAATGCAGTGGTGATGTGTTGATAATGCGCAAAGTAATGACACGGAATATTGAGAGAAATATTAGAAGAGTTCAGAGTTCACAGTTCATGGCACAAAATTTACGAACAAATTGAGCTTGAGAGTGAAAAAATGTTTCTAGAGTCTTTTATGTACTTGTAATAGTGTTGTCATCACAGACCTAAATGTACATCAGATGATTAAAAGCAACAGACGTGAATTATTTCGATCTAGGATTTTCAAAACATTACCTCAATGGAAACTACCAGGAAATAGCTTTATTTCATATATTTGCGTGAATATATAGTTCTGATTAATAACCCATTCTAATAAAAATAAGAGAAAATGGTATTGCATAATTTCTAAACTTTGAAAACTAAAGATTTTTTTTTCTTTCTAAGACAAAAAAAATGTTCGGGGCGACTTCCGTTACAATACATACATGACAATCTCTATATATAGGTCTGTGAATTGATAAATAGAGGATATGAATATGTTTCCGTTTTCCAGTCTAGAAGTAATATATATAGGTCTATGGTTGTAACTCTATCCTACGCACTGCTTTTCCGTGCACTGGTTAATACAATGTTTAGAAGCAGAAGATTCCTTCCGGCCTAATTAAAGAGAGAAACAAGGACACCTTCCGTCAAGCAGAAAGGATAAGAAGAGTGGTAGAAAGGTGACGTCTTGTTCCGCTCCACCTTCAACAGAAAAAAAAAACAACTGCATCGCCAGAGGACTGGACAACAGAACGGCATTTCAAAAGCGATCACTTTAGCATTAACAACATACTCCATTCTTTCTCCACCCCATTTTTTTTTCAACTGATCCAAACCAGTGGTAGGTTTATAAAGCATCGAGAACGCTACAAGAATGACATTTCGCTCAACAAAAACAATAGGTAGAATAATAGAAATATTTCTAGTCGAACAGATTTCTTTGTTGTTAGTCTAGATTTCTAGATGTAGTACAAATTTTATGACATGACTGGTCCAAACTGATACAATTACTCTCTGAAGAAGCTTTTTTTTTTAAGTATTTATAAATACTTAAATTGTTATTAGTTATTGTGTTATATACTGAAAAGAATTTGAAATGTTAGTCCTTCACATTGAGAATGTGGATGTTTTATTTGTGGTCTTGTATTGCAGGTCTCCAAGTTTTGAAAACAAAAATTTGAAATGGCTCCAAGATCGTTTTGTTCTCTTTGTACAGAAAACAGTCAATACAAATTTCCCTCTTTCTTTCTATTGCTTTCTCTTTCATTCACTTTCTTACTCTGTCGTTCACTTAACAATCACGCAGTCAATCTCTTGCTCTTTCTCTCATTCTATTGCTTCGTCTTTCTTTTATTCTCTTTCTCTCTTACTTTCTCACTTTTCTTTCTTTCTCTTTTTATTTGTCTCTTTCTTTTTCTCTTTCTCTCTTTCTTTATTTCTCTCTTTCTATCTTTCTTCTTCTCTTTCTCCCTTTCTCTATTTCTTTCGGTCTTTTTCTTTCTCTCTTTTTCTCTTTCTCCCTCTCTTTCTCTCTTTCTTTATTTCTCTCTATCTCTCTATCTTTCTTCTTCTCTTTCTCTCTTTCACCCTTTCTCTATTTCTTTCAGTTTTTCTCTTTCTTTCTAGCTTTTTCTTTCTCTCTCTTTTTCTTTTTCTTCTTGCCATTTGTACACAACAAGAGCTTCAAACACCAAACACTCTCTTCCTCTCCCTTTCTCTCAATCTCTCACTCAATCTTTAACTCTACTATCTCTCTTTATCTCTAACTGTCTCTCTCTCTCTCTCTCTCTCTCTCTGTGTTTCTTACTCCCTCACATATCCTCTCTTTCCATTTCTCCCATGACCTTGACCTGAATGAAAACTGGTGGGGTGGGGTGGGGGGGAATCATAAACTCTGCGTAATGTAGCCAAGGGCTGGAGTGGGGTCTCCTTAAAGACAAGGGAAAGGGTGGGGCTATAATGGATGGAGTGGACGTTGATAGGAGAGGCAGTCTCGATGACGCAGTGGGGGACCAATGCCTCAACTAGTTCTCCCGTTTCATCTAGCTCTCTAATGACAACCCTTGATTCTCTCCCTGCTCAGCCGAGCCCTATTCATTGTCTGAGGAATTATCTATCTAATAAACACAGTGATATAGTGGTCAGTGAGACGCTCCTTCTCTTTCTTCTAACATTATTAGATGATATGGTAATACAGTTATATCGCGTCTTTTTTTTTCCCTCACGTTCTATTACTCTTGCTATGCTCGTTCAGTCAGTGAATTCTCTCCCTTTGAGACTACGTACAGGCGTACAACAGGATCTGCGTAGCCGAGACTACTCGTTATAGAAGACCGGAACACCCGACCTGCAACGTCACAAATGGTGGGCAGTTTAGGCCAATAGCTCGTTACCACGTCATAGGTCTGTACGAGGTGGCAGAGCGCTATTGGTCTCCTCTTGTGGTTATGTCTGCACCGGATGTGGCAAAACATGTAGGTCACAGCTGGAAAAACTGCATTCCTCACTAATCTTCGACTGGAAGACAAGCCTAACATTACGAACATTGACATACAAAAGCAGAAGTTAAGGAGCGCCACAGAGCTTTCGGTGGTTAATGAAATATTTTATTCATATCAGAGAAGTTGACTTATCTAATGACAGACGCGGAGCGACCAACCTTAAAAACTAGGTTTTGTCATTTTATCTAATCTAGGTTCTAATTTCACCAAGAGTAATCAATGAAAAATAATAATGGCAATGTCTTCGATTCCGAAAATTAAGGATGAATGCAGTGTTTCCCGTGACTCTTCAGACCCAGTTTCGACCTACATATTTTCATAAAGCTTAGGCAGACAAAGTCGTTGTTCACTGGCCGTCTACGTAAGTTTTCTTTCCGTCTTCTGCACCTGTCTTCAATAATGTCTTTTCTTTTGGAGAGCTCTCACAAAGGCTACGGGACAAACATATGAGACTCAAGGGGAAAAAAAAAAACAATGATAGCCTATAAATCATCATTAGAAATCTCAGGCTACGAACTAAGCTGCACTGAACAATATATATATATATACCAGTTACATCATGGGCCCTTTGCTAGTGGAGATGATCACGTTAAACTAAACAATGTCAAAGACGCCAAATGGAACTTCCAAATTGCCAACTACATACATATCACAACAGAAGAAAGAAAAAAGAAATCAACTTTAAATTCCGCAGGGCTAAAATATGCCATAAAAATTAATATGTAACTTATTTTAAAAAAAAAAAAACGACTTCCTTTATTTTGTACACCGGATACCAAAAAGAAAAGCCAGCTAGTTAGTTCTAGGCTTTCTGTCACGTATGAAAATCTCCCATAGGCAGGAAGATCGAGCAGAATATACAAAAACAAAGATTGATATTCCTAACAAACATAAACATCTGCGTGTTTTGTAGCTGGGAAGCTATTTAAAATACACACTGGGGATTTTTTTGTTTTTGTTTTACTACAGCGCTCTCCTACTTTAATCTCACGTTCATTTGGCTTTATTTAAACTGATGAAAATATAAGAATACAATTTGTGATTAGCATTGTATATATATATATATGAGCTGGCCAGTACGGGAATCGAGCCCACGACATTCCAGTTATTAGCTTGACACTCTATCCACCTGAGCTTACCGGCCGTGTTATATTAATTAAAAGGCAAATAAGTTTTCTTGATTATAAGAGAACTTTTTAAGTAGTAGGATGAATAATAATTATAAAACACTTTATATAATACCCTACCAGCTACCTAGAAATCGAAACATTAGGTCTTAGTTAAATAAGATTAAAATGACTTCTGTTACATTGCAATAGATACCAAAGATATAAATTGAGAGTTAAAATACAAAAACAAGAGATTGTTAATATGTTTTCTACATAATTTTTTCTTAAAGTTTATCTTTTTATCCGTGTGTGTGTGTGTGAGAGAGAGAGAGAATGTGTATTATTTATTTACAAGTGTGTAGATTGAGATAGTGTGTCAAGTGTGTAGACTGAGCAAGTGTGTCAAGTGTGTAGACTGAGCTAGTGTGTCAAGTGTGTAGACTGAGCTAGAGTGTCAAGTGTGTAGACAGAGCTAGTGTGTCAAGTTTGTAGACTGAGCTAGAGTGTCAAGTGTGTAGACTGAGCTAGAGTGTCAAGTGTGTAGACTGAGCTAGAGTGTCAAGTGTGTAGACTGAGCTAGAGTGTCAAGTGTGTAAACTTAGCGGGTATGATAGGGCACAATGTGTGTAAAACTGATGGGTTCTTTCAACGTAAATTAATGCATTCGTCACACGCAACCTGTCCAAGAACTTGAAATCTTGACTCTGGTCATCCCCAACATCTCCCGCCGAGTGACCGATGCGTTACGTCACGGGGGACGGCGTCATTGGAAGGAGTAATTGGTTTGAAACTGACGCCCTGATCTAAAGTAAGATTAACGATGGGAGGATATGTCTCTTTGTTTGCGTCTCGGAACGTTTCTGTTTGAGAGTTTTCCACTTCTTTACACACTTCCTGAAACTCGATGACGTCATTACCAGTAGAGTGGTCACGTATCTTAATTTTAAAACATCTCATGTACTGTAACTATAAAAAGATGTTTACCTGAACATGTGGTTTGAGCTTCGACTATCGTCATGATTGTCTCGCGTTCAAATCTTCATCTCACTGCCTACGAGAGGTTTCTGTCAGGACGCGATAAACTAATAACTTAAACACAAGTCGTATTTGTGACATTTTACGTCTCACGACTCGTCTAAAGTGGCCTCCTTTAAGTTTACTTTATGTTTGTAAGTGATTATACCCAGGCTTCTAAATCTCACTGATTCAAGAATCCTAATATTGCTTTCACTCAGGGAGATCCACAATTAACATGAAATTCTCTCTACGTTAGCTGCAGGAAAAGTGCAGAGAACAAAGGATGCTTTTGTACATTGCATCTATCGACATGACTAAGGAATTCGATCTAGTCAGGAGAGATGGCCTCTTTAAATGTTACATACAAATAGGCTGTCCACCCAAGCTGCTAAATGTAATTGTCTCCTTACACCACAATGTGATGGGTAATTTGCAGTTCAACGGTGCCTGCTCTGAAAGTTTTAGTATAAACAGCGGAGTCAAACAAGGATGTGTCCTGGCCCCAACCCTCTTTGGAATACTCTTTTCAATGCCAATACACCACGACTTTGTCAAATCCACCGAAGGATTCTGTCTCAATTCCAGATTCGATGGCGAACTTTTGAATATTGCCAGACTGAGAGCCAAAATAAAACGGAAATCACAGCCACTCTTGTAAGAGATTCTCTGTTCACGGATGACGACACACACACAGGAGAAGCTTCAGTCACTAATGTCCCGCTTCTCTCATACCATCCATCATCATCGATGAAAACAAGCTAGAAACCGTACAAGGAATCCATTATTCAAAGATGATGTCCCCTAGAAGAAAATTTTGTTTTAAACTCAAAAAGAAGGCTGCCTCGACATTCGCTAGACTAAGAACAAAAGTTTGAGAAAGCTCACTACAATGACCGAACTAGAGATCTACACGCTACAATGGAGCACGCTACTGTATGGTAGTGAGTGGAGGACTACTCGTGCAAAGCCAGAGAAAAAAAACTACATTCATTCCACTTCCCTTTGCCCCCAAAGAATCTTGAAAATCACATGACAAGAGTATGTATCATTGAGATACTTCTCCAACGGGACAGCATCTTCACAATCCTGCGCTAGGTCATGTCCTCTGAATGGAGAACAATCGTATCCCGAAAGTCATTCTGTATGGACATCTCGCGACTGGCTCAAGTAACACTGGACGTCCTCACCTGCAATCAAACTGGACCTCAAAGCAGTGGTCATTGATGTTTGACCTCACTATGTAAAGAGTGGGGGGTCCAAGAAAGCTAGGGACAGCAAAAAAAATTGACCTCAGCTCTAGAAGAAAAGCATGCCAAACGAAAAATGGCTGGCTCCTCTCCCATGAAAGCGAATGTGTTTCATACTGACGGGAATGTCTCCCGAGAATGGGCTCCACAGTGACAGGAAAGAGTGGTCTACAAGATGAACCATTTCGCTCCACGACTGAAATGACCTACAGGTGTTTGTAGACTGCTTGACCTTAGTGACCAGGACGTGCGTCGGGTCTCTGACCTGGCAACGAACCTAAATCCCCAGCTTCTCTTCTAATTAGATTGTAATATTTGTTGCTTTATGTTATGACATTGATTATATTAATTGAATGTAGGTTATACGGTATATATTGCTTTCCGTATTTGTGATTTCAAATATCAGAATTTATGCTTGTTTTAAAAGCATTTTTGCATTTCAAAATCAGTTATAGTTATATGTATTTTTATTACTTATTTAGCGTCCCAAGAGTCAACTATAGAGTAATGTAGAGTTAAGTAAGAAATTGAGAATATTTAGGTGCTGGTCTTACTTCAAATAAACACATTGGGGGAAAAAAATCTGCAATAAAAAAAAATTAGATTGGCCAGTATGGGGATCGAACCCACGACATTCGCGTTATTAGCACGACGCTCTAACCAACTGAGCTAACCGGCCATGCTTAAGGAGAAGACATAATGTGCTAATTATTATAACTTTCCAGAAAATTCTTATAACTCGTACTAGTATAATATTAATAGATGTACAATTTTATACATATCTTTTTACCATAGATCTATTTATAACGAGATAAGGCGACCTGGTTTCATTTGACCTGCAAGGCTTAAAGCCATTGGTTTGTGCATTTATTTTCGATTCTTGTGTTCTTCTTATTAAGAAATATACCCGTAGTTCTGTAATGATGAATTATATAAACAAATACTGAATGTATTCGGCAAAGGCGTTTTTTTTTTAGGCATAAGTAAACTGGGCAACCTCTTAGGACCCCAGGCTGCCAAAGGGGCCCTACGGATAATTTTTTTTTATTTCCCCGGCAAGTGATTATAATGCACATTATTTATAGAAATCACCACCTTTAATCAACTCATTATCCTTAGATCCTTTAATCAACTCATGATTTGGCTTGCTATGAATATTTCTTAAGTCCTTGTGGTCCCCGTGTTAGGACCTTAATAACTTGGCACTTTTACTAATAAAAAAACAAAGTTTTTTTCCTATACTCAAATAAGACAAACTTGATAAGTAAATATTTATCCTTCAAGACTCTCTAAGGACATCTTTTCATCTCTCTTTATGAACAGAAAGAGATTAAAAAGAGACAGGAAGAAGCTAAAAACATCACGTCCGAGCAAGTGTCTCTTCGACAGCGCATGCGTGCCATGTGCCCACGCGTCGAGTCACGTGATGAATGCATAGGTACCCTCACGCGCAAGAGTATTGGAGGGGGGGGGAGGGCTAATCACGTCTGCTGGTTGTGACGGGAACAATGGCCATTTGGATGACCAGGAGTTGTTTGGACTGAGAAGTGACCGCCGGGCAGGAAATTTCGTTATGTTTTGGCACAATCATAAGCCGAGTCGATTAATAGAATTTGCGCCTGCTTCTTTTCCCGCCCACCGTTTTCATGTCAATACTGCCGTCAACTGTTTAGACGGACATGTTTGACACACTTCACTTTTTTTTTCCCGCCTTTTTCCTCTCGCGCGCATCGATTACTTTTCCCTTTGACTATTTGCATGCGGGTAAATGATTTTGTCTAGCGCTGGTCTAAGCTTAGGCGGCTGGCCAGTCAAATGCCCCGAGACCGGAAGTGGACTGAGAGATGTCGAGACTTGCTCACCTTACGACGTGACAGCTAACCGGAAGTTTGATATTAGGCCTGTACTTTTTTTTTTTTTAATAATTATAGCTTTTGCTTGGGAGTCAGTACTCCTTAACCCTTAAGGCGCGTGTGGTAGTTTAGCCTCTATTTTTTATGCACTCATTGTAAAACAGCTCAGCACTTTAAGGGTTAAATATCTCATAATGCCTCTTCACTCACTTGCTGACTTTGTGATTGTAGGATGTGTTAAGACTGTAATTTATGACCTTATTTTGACAGCCGCTGTCCCCTGATTACAACGCGACTACAATGCTCAATGTTTAATGTTTTGCATTGTTATAGCCAAGCGATAATTAAACGCTAAATTCCATTCCAATAAATAAATAAACTAATAAACAAGTCGGTCTCATCTGTGAGACAATTTGATAACGCGTGAACTCAATTAAACATGCTTCTTTGATTATACAATAGACATGCATGTATGTGACCCAGCGGGACCAGGTAAAACAAAGGACAGGCCACGAGGCCTTCACCAGCTACAAAACAATTAGCACAAAATAGGCCCAAACGTGCTTTGTTTTACTTGGTCATGCAGGGTCACATATATGCCTGTTTATTGTATTTTCTATACAGACGTTTACCCCTGCAGCAGTAAAACTTTGTTGTTGAGTTTTGAACTTTCATTGACCATTAGTGCCTGTAACCGAATCTGTAATTACACGGGGCCTGCATTAATCTAAATGAATTTTAAAAAAATATACATATAGCTTCCAGATAGCTAGAAGAATCTCAAACTCTCTTGCATTGCACACTTTTCTTTGCCTGGCTTATGTGTGTATGTGTTTTTATAGCATGTAACACAAAGATGCAGTTGTGTATCAAGGTAGGCAAGGTAGGCAAGGTAATGTTAGGCTCTTCTGCGGTGCCTAATGCAGAAAAAACAAACGGTACACTCAACGAAATCCTCTAACACCGGCGAAAAGCCAAACAGTCAATATAAGTTAGTCGACGCTGATACTGGACAAGAAGTTTAATAGCTGTGAAGGGAACCATCGAATGTCAACTAAGTCTCTATGTTCCTAACAAGCTTCCTATCTCTGGAAGTAGTTTGTTTACATCGGCTGATATTTCACTCTGCCTAAAACTTATCCTTGTTTTTACCAACCACGTCACTGCCTCAATTTCCGAAACAAATAACTACTTCCTACTCGTGTCATAACAGTAACCATGGTTACTTATGCGAGTTCTTCCTTCCTAGGTTAAGTATGTCAAAAAAAAATAAAAAAATTGAGACATAGACCTACAGTATGCATCAGTGCACTTTGAAAAAGTCACTCCAAATCCAGGTACTTTATGATAGAAGTATAATTTAATAACGATATATACACTATGGATACAAAGGAACAGTATTTATGAATTCGATATATTTAAATTTTTTAAAACATTAAACAGTTTCGTGTGTGTGTTTTTTTTTTTATCAATAGCCCAAGGTCTTAATTGGTCATGGACCTCTGTTGGTCATGGGCCTCTGTTGGTCATGGGCCTCTGTTGGTCCTGGGCCAGGAAGGATGGAATTCCTATCTGTCATGGTTTCTACGCCACTGGATGTGGGATGTCAGAGAGCAAACTATTTCAACACAAGTCAGGTGAAAAAAAAAAAGAAATGCCTGTAGGTCGATGACGGAATAGAAAGGTGTAGAACAAAATGGGATTCAAATGAGATTCAAGACACAAAAGTCAGACACAAACAAAACCTTTGTCTTCTTTTAACATAACAAACTTGGCACATCTTAGAAATATTGGTGTTCATGTTTTGTATTCTTTCTCTTGGTTTCTCTCTCTCTCTCTCTCTCTCTTTCTCTCTCTCTCTCTCTCTGTGTTACTTCCTTCTAGAACCATGTATCAACAATCCTCTCTATCCTCTCCCCCCGTTTCTCATTCAATGCTTCTCACTCTCTCTCTCTCTCTCTCTCTCTCTCAATATCTCTCTATCTCTCAAACAGACTCGGGGACATCTGCACCGTTTGCATTATAAATAACTTCATACAAATGTTTGTTTGTCTCTAAACTTCTTTAACCCTAATCAAACATTTCCATTTACAGCCAGGACAAGAGCACTCTCCTGTGCCGTGAGATAACTTCGTTTCCATCTCCGTATCCATGACTCTGCAAAATAAACAAAACACTCAAAATAAAAAACAAAGATCGGATCATATTTTACGAGACAAACCTGGCTTTTTTCTTTCTTAAACTGGATCAACGGGATCCATTATAAGCTATAAATATATCATAATAAACAAACACAGCAGTTAATGCGTTGACTGAAAAAACTAAAACATGAAATAACATTAAGCTTTTAAATACTCTGTATGTGTGTGTATGTGTGTATGTATGTGTGCTTTTTTTTTCCTATTGACAATAACAAAAAAATTAGATATAGTTTTGAGGTTGAGTTTACTATATAACTATGAAAAAGCCTTAATAGTAACAGGCCAAGGCTTTTTGAGTAGCTAGGTGGCACCTTACCTGCTGGCCAGTGTCTACCATCTTTCTGTTGTTCCAGCCATTGTAAACGAAAAGACTAATTAAATGCCGTCCATTTCTTGAGCTTTCTTTCTAACCTTCTGTCTGTCTGTCTTCCTCATCCCTAGGGGTGTACCCATCTTTTGGTCTGTTTTAGAAATCGGGAAAATTACCTGCAAAGATTAAAAGCAGATGAAATTATCTGTGACTACAGATTTCCTGGCGAACATTCTTTCATTAGACATTACCAAATGGTTACACATTAACACATCTCTCTACTGAGTCTATTCCTAGGCCTAGGTCTAAAACTCTTATTGAACTCTAAGATGATAAAACTTCTTTTCGCAAAGATAGTTTTGTGCTTTAACACATAAATATACTAATTATTGTCCATTCATTTCATATTTTAATCAAATTAACATTCAAATTTGTTTTTCTAAAGCATTTTAATACATTCGTTCGCTGTTCGCTAAAGCTGTGTAGCCGTGTTGAGATAGGCCTATATTCATTCATGAAAAAAGGTCACGCATGCACAGCACAGAATGAACTCTATAAAAGCCAATGTTTAACACTCTAGATTAGTGTAGATTTAGATCTATGTCTACCTCAATATATACTTTATACTTTATACACATGAACATACAAAATTTAGTCTATTCATCTCAAATTTTAATCAAATATATGTAGGCCTACAAGCCAATGTTTTAATTTGAAAAAGAAAAAAAAAGATTTAAGCCTATTAGCTATTTTGATTTGATAGCTTCATTCACACTATTTTTATATTGACACATTTGCTTTACTTATTACATTATTATTTCGTTTAATTGTTTACAAAACACTCTCAGTGACTATATCGAAAGTAATGCGCAAAAAAAGACCCGCGGGTCGCGGGTAACATATGTCTAGTATATATATAAATATATTCCTTTTAGCGTAACTTTTTATGCTATTTGGGCGCCTCTGAGTCCATCCAGCTCTAATGTGTACCTGACGTTAGTTGGGTAAAAGTAAAAGCGGTTGGCCGATGTGCTGGCCTCAAGACACCTTCGTTAACCGTAGACCACTTAAGCAGATGACTTTTACATCATCTGCCCTATAGACCACAAAGGCTGAAAGGGGAACTTAACTTTTATGAATACATTTTAATAATTGAAATTAATAGCTATATATTAATACTACAATTCATTACGTAATCCATGTATATGTCAATGTAAAACCAGCGTTTCTCAAATTGTAGGGCGACCCCCTTCCCCCCCAGGATATTATTACCAAAGTTTACAAAATAAATTATTAAAGGATGTCGTTTCATTTTCTAAGTAGGTCATTTAATACTTTGTTCACCAGAGTCGCCTGCAGCAAGATCTGATCAAAACATTCTCTTGAAGAAAACATTTCGATACGTCTCCGCCAATCCGATTCTATCATCCAAGTTCTTGGACTATCATTCTCTTAATGTCTTTTGAGTGAACTAAACAGACCTGCTACAAAGCCGATGGTTTAGTCCAGTGTTTCCCAGACTGTGTCCAGCGGAACCCTAGTGTTCCGCAAGGCCTTTGTGTTCCACAAAAAACTGGAATAATTAATTAGTAGGCCACCAAGTGAATTAATGCCTCTCAAAAATAAACAAAGTGCGAATGTGCGAAGTGTTCCTTTAGAGAAAAGGTTTGGGAAACACTGGTTTAGTCTATGGAGTCGCCACTTGTACAATTTTAAGAATCGCTGTGTTAGACTGATACGATATTTTGTTCATTTTTTTTTTAAATGTTTTAAATAGTTGTAAAAATATGCTTTGCATGGGTTAAGCGTAACTTTCCTACACCAGTCTCCCCACCCCCACCCCCGTTTACCAAAGTTTTTTATAGATTGAGATTGGGGGGGGGGGTTGAAGTTGATAAATTTCATATCTTTTGGGGGTCACGTGAGACAAGCGTTGGATGTTAAGTCTCTAGCGTTTGCTGGCCAAACAACTCACCCATCTTCTTTTACCCCGCTTGATTTCGCCCCATCCACCTACGCCACTTTTCGACCCACGTAAGATTCAGGAAGATAACTCCCGGACGTTTTTTTTTTTTTCATTCGTGTGTTGTCTTCCCTTGAGCAAATAGATCACATCTTTAAAATTGTTATTTTGTTGTCATTGGCTTTCCAATAAATGTGTGTGTGTGTTGTCTCTCTTTGTCTGTATCTGTCTCTCTCTCTATTCATCTGATTATTCCACATGTCTGATATTTTTAGCAACACCCAAAAAAAGGGTTATTGATAATCTTATTTCACCACGTCCTATATCGTGCAGCGGCTACATTTGGTCTTCTGAAGGTCATTGACTTTCATCTTTTTTAATTAAATATACAAACTGCTTCATTTAAAGCCTCCTGTTACAAATACACATAGGCTATTATGTTTTGCTATGTGTCAAAACAATTAAATAGAAAAATGAGTAATGTATGTATTTGTTGATACATCAGCTTCTTATTGTAATGCGAAAGTTAGTTTTTTTTTTTGTTTTTTTTTTTTGTTTTTTTTTTTGTTTGATTGTTTTTAAAAATTAGGTATTCAGATTGTATGCACGTACATGTTAACCTTTTCTAAAACAAGATTTAACGGTTAGTTCGCGTTACTACTCGATGCATTGTCATGTATATCTTCTAGATGGAAAAGACCTGTAGAGGTACTAAGGAGGTTTTTTTTAAGTAATATTTTTCTATCATTTTACGCTGTCAGGGAGGGAGAGCAAGTTTGAGAGAGGGAGAGAGGGCTAGAGAGATAGAGGTGAAGGGAAGCGAGAAGCAAAATGTAAAGCGCGATAGAGCGTTAAAGAAATGGGAGATGGGGAAACAAAAGGGCGAAAGAGAAGGTTTGTAGAGAGAGATGATTGGGGAGAGGAGGAGAAAGAGAGAGAGAGAAAGAGGAGGAGACGAATATCAAATATAAAATTATACCCAGTTGTTATGGAGTGTGTGTTTTGTCTCCAAGGTGATGATGAAGAAATGGAGCATTAATTGTTAGTCTTGTACAATGAGGCAAGATAAGCGGCTCTGTCATAATCTATGAACGGGACACGACGAGAGATTTGAAAGAGTAAAGACGTGTTGCTGTTTGATACCATACTGAGTTTAGATTTTGTTTCATCACAGCCTATCCACACTTTCTGTAGTTTGTACGCCGGATACACCAACAAATCTAACTATTTATGTGTTTTTTTTCCGCCATGTATGAAAATCTAAAATAATGGCTTACATTTTTTGAGAACCGTTAACTCGATTGTACTGTGTGTTCTTTTTATTTGAAATAGATACTAAATTAAAAAAAAAATAATTTAAAAAAAATTACTATTCGAGATAGTTGTCTTACCTCTAGTTGCACCTTCACAACCAGCAGCAGTACACCACATACTAGCGGCTCGTGGTTCCAAGCACTGGTCAATATACAATGAGCCCTAATGTTATTCTGTCTCAATGTTTCCCAAACGTTTTCCCGATCGGAAACACTTTGCACATCCTGAGTATTTAGCGGAACACTTTGCACATTCTGAGTATTTAGCGGAACACTTTTGCTTATTTCATTAGAGAGGTTAATTCACGTGGTGGCCTTCTAGTTAATTGTTCCAGTAGTTCGTGGAACACCTATTCAGGCCTCGTGGAACACCAGGGCTCCGCAGAACACAGTTTGGGAAACACTGTCCTATCTCATTGATTTTCCAGCATTCAACAGTCCCCCCAAATCTTCTCCGATTTTCCGAGTACTCCTCCTCCCCCCTCCACCCCTTTATTCCAAATACTTCTTTTGTTTCCCACTTATATTGACCTTTGACCTCAAATGATGCCTGATTTCCCCCCCCCCCTCCCCACTGTGACCGCACTCTCTTAAAACAACAAACACGTTTTGACCAACGGCCGTCAAAGACGATCCGCCATTGCAGTGTCCACTTTCAGTAATGATCTCTCACCCCTTGGTCAAACAGACTAACCCCAAACCTGTCGGCCAGTCAGTCCGAGGTCTACTGTCCAGCTGATGTCTTCTGTCAATCACTGGACACCAAAGTTTGTCCATCCCGCATCCGTTCCTTATCCCCTAGGCTTCTCATCGGCTTGGTCATCGGTTAATTTAATTATGCGTTTCATTCATGTATCCGGGTTCCACACATCCATTGAACCACACATCCGCGGAACCACACATCCTAAAACCACACATCAATACAAGCAAATTTCGTACTCAATCACAACCTCAACTCAACGGAACAAAAAAATATTTTCAAAATATTTACTTTTTATCCACGTGAACGCTAGAAAAGGATCTCGGTAGATAACTCCTATTTGAAGTAATAGTATATCAGTATTAACGGTTCAATAACTTTGGAGTTTATTTATTCGGCTATGGTAAAATATCTAGAAAGTACACTTGATTTTATAGAAAATGAACTCCTAACAGATATAAAGGAAAGAATAGCAGGAGGCAACAGAGCATTTTACAGCACCTATTTACTTAACCCTTAAAATGCGTGTGGTATATTAGCCTCTAAACATCAGATTTGTATTTCCATTTGGTATGCACTCATTGTAAAACAGCTCAGCACTTTCAGGGTTAAGAGCAAAACAATAGCAAGGCAAATCAAGAATATGATTTCATCATCAATCATCATCCCTTTTAAGTTCCTCGTGGAACATAGGGCCTCAGCAAAATCACGCCATGTTTGTGTTTTTTCTCTGGTTTCTATAATACTTTTTTTTTCCGTGGATAGGTTTTTAGCCTATCGCACAACCTCTATGTCCCGGGGAGGGGGGTGCACCTTTTGTCTGACCTCTTTCCTAACAGACCTGACCGACTTGGTAGTCCTGCCAGGAGCGATGAGCTACCGCCGGTATAGCTCTGATGGTCATTGAGGCACTCAAGCTGTCACACCACGGCAAGGTATGTGCATCAGGTGACAGAATAATATGATTTACAAAAGCATAATAAGATCACCAGCGATGTATGCAAGTGAGGCCTAGACACTGACATAGACAAGTGAAAATATACTAAATACTTTGGAACGAACAATTCTTAGGAAAATTTCTGGTGCTATACAGGGTGAAACAGGTTGGAGGACACACACTAAACATGGTAATAATTTTATGAAGGCCCAACGATAGTGACAGAAATTAAAAAAAAAAAAGCATAGACTACGTTGGGCATGTCACATTGAAAGGATGTCAGATAACAGAGAAGCGAAAATTGTATGCAAACCAAAAGGCAGGCGACCCAAAGGCAGACCCCGAACGCGATGGATTGATGATGTGGAGGCAGATCTACAACAGCTTGGGGTTAGGGCGTGGAGACGAAAGGCCCAGAGGACATCTGAATGGAGGAATGTGCTGAAGCAGACCTGAGCCCTCCATAGGCTGTAGAGCCACTGGGATGGATGGATGACCAAAATTCAAGTTAATGAAATGCACTAAGCAGGTAGCGAAGTGTCTAAAGTATCGGTACACATTGATAACGACCTCATTTGTACTTATATTCTAGTTGTACTGCTTATTTGTATTCATCCTTTTTGTAAATTGATTTAACTTATTTCATTTGTTTATACAAGCAATATAAAATAGAATGCTTTTAAAAAAAAATATCTTATATAAGGGAAAGAACAGCTAATTACAACCATTTATATGAAAATTACATGGCTTTGCTCCCTTTCTGCTATAAAAAAAAACAACATTAATTAGTACTTTCGAGAATGGAAAGTGGAAGACAAAACGTAAGAAGGGGACTTAATCCACATGTACATCCACATCTCTCATTAAGTAGCATTTATTTCCCTTATTTTGAAATCAAATAAAATAATTCATCGCCAACAATTAATTCACTAATTGTTTAATTTTTGGGGTTGATCAATGTCTTGTCAAGTTCAATAAATAATTGTGTACCAAAGTTTTATTTGATTCGAGAACGGGAATTGGGGAAAAAAACATGTTCAAACGTTTTACCAGACAGACAGACAGACAGAATTGACATAAGCTTTGTAAAAGTTGGAGAGAGACGGTGACCAAGAAAGCTATAGACAGCGAGAAAACATGAGCCTCGATTCTTGAAGAAAAGCGTGCTACACGGAAAATGGCCAGCTCCTCTACCACCAAAGTGAAAGCCACCTTGACCTGCAATATATGTGGACGGGAGTGTCTCTCCAAAATAGGGCTCCACAGCGAGATGAAAAAGTGTTCGAGATGAACTATAGTCGTTCTACGACTGAAGGAGGCCAATGATGATAATGATGATGAAAAAGAAAAGGAGCTAAAAGAAAAGAGTTAAGATGAAAAACAAGAAAAGAGTTAAGATGAAAAACAAGAAAAGAGTTAAGATGAATATAAGAAATTCATATGTCTAATTTCTATGTTTTATTTCTTTTTATTTCTGACCTTGGGAAGACTTAATGCTGCACTCCAACAGGCTCCCCACATGACGCCCTCAACACCACTCCACCAGTGCCCAAATCGCGCCCCAAAATGTCCCCCCTCCTCTCAAATTTCACGTGCATTTTTTTTTGGATTACACGAACGGTTGGAGAACTTGACGCGCCTCGCATATTTTAACCGCTATGGGCTGGACAAATTGGGTCCAAATAAGGCATGTGTGCGTTTGCGTGTGCATGAGTACTCCCAGTGTGTGTGTGTGTGAATGTATTTGTTTGAACTCTTCTGTTAACGGCAGAATAGAAAATACATCTTCTTCTAGCCCTTGTCTCTGGCACTACCATGGGCTGCAGTTCACACGGCCCCACAATGCAAGTGGATGTGATTCGCGTGGACAAGTGGCGGGAAACCGATTAAAAGGGGTTGTCGTCTGCCCAGTTTTGGGGAATTTCCCATTTCGAGATTTTAATTTCTTTTCTTTCTTAACACTTAGAATAGCAGTGAAAAAACAAAAATCAACTTAATTTAATCATAATAATAGAAGGCAGACATTTTAAAGATGCGAAGTCAAGAGATGCATTAGAAAGATTTCTTTTAGCAGGGTTTAATAGAAGAGATAATAAAGCTAATATGGTTTACAATGTGGCTGGTTTATGGATCGGGTCAGTACTTGAAGTTATGGTATTAATACTCTCCAACACTCCCCTTTCTCTCTATCCAATTCTCTCTCCCCCTCTATCTTTTTCTTTTTCCTTCTCACAAAACGACTAATATATGAGCCTCTTGAAAAACGTGCACACACATTTTTTTTTTTTTTGGGTGATCCTCTTCCATAGAGTTATTCGCCAATTAAGGTGAATGTGAATTTATTTCCTCTGCTAAAAAATGGCCGAAACAAATTCACGACATTGCCGAAATTATTGAAAAAAAAAACAATAAAAAAAAAACCCTCTGCAAACTGCCGAAGGATACTCAATAATCAAAAACTTAAATGAACCAAAGAATTTAAAACAAAATCTTTACTTCTTTTATATTTGTTTAAATCCCGTGATGCAGTCTTTTTAAACTGACCAAGAGTGGCTGACCAAGAGTGGCTGACCATGGGGCTGACCGAGAGTGGCTGACCAAGAGTGGCTGACCAAGAGTGGCTGACCGAGAGTGGCTGACCAAGAGTGGCTGACCAAGAGTGGCTGACCAAGAGTGGCTGACCATGGGGCTGACCAAGAGTGGCTGACCAAGAGTGGCTGACCATGGGGCTGACCAAGAGTTGCTGACCAAGAGTGGCTGACCAAGAGTGGCTGACCAAGAATGGCTAACCAAGAGTGGCTGACCAAGAGTGGCTGACCAAGAGTGGCTGACCAAGAATGGCTAACCAAGAGTGGCTGACCATGGGGCTGACCAAGAGTGGCTGACCAAGAGTGGCTGACCAAGAGTGGCTGACCATGGGGCTGACCAAGAGTGGCTGACCAAGAGTGGCTGACCAAGAGTGGCTGACCATGGGGCTGACCGAGAGTGGCTGACCATGGGGCTGATCAAGAGTGGCTGACCATGGGGCTGACCAAGAGTGGCTGACCAAGAGTGGCTGACCATGGGGCTGACCGAGAGTGGCTGACCAAGAGTGGCTGACCATGGGGCTGACCGAGAGTGGCTGACCATGGGGCTGACCAAGAGTGGCTGACCAAGAGTGGCTGACCATGGGGCTGACCGAGAGCGTGGCCATTCGTTATAGAAGGCCTCAACACTGACCTGCCACGTCTGAAGCTATGGGTAGTGAAGACCAATAGCTCGTTGCCACATCGTACAGACAGGTGAAGTGGTAAAGAGCTATTGATCAAGTCTCTACTGCCCACAGGTAGCGACGTTGCAGGTCAGTGTTAAGACATTCTATGGCTGTTGGTCTCGCCTAGAGGCTGACCAAGGGGGGAGGATAAAAATGTGTTACTTTGGTCTACTTTACGAATACGGAAACAAAAATATGTTGAAAACATTGTTCCAATGGCCCTCATGCACCAATCGTAAACAAACAACATTTGGCCACGTGATAATCTTGATAAAAAAATTTAAAAAACTGTCACGTGATAGCCATAAAGTATTACGTAATTTGTATAGAAGAGATAGAAAATCACTTGGCTAAATGTTGTTTGTTTACGATTGGTGAATGAGGTCCATTGTTTTCATTTGAAAAGATTCTGCCAGACTACGATACCGATAAACAACTACGATACCGATTACCAGGCAAGTTTTTGTTTAAAAAGATCAGTGATGCTCAACCCAATTCTACCCGCGGGCCATTTTAACTTTCGAAACGCGTGTCGCGGGCCACATCAACAAAAAGGTACGAAAAATGAAATCGAAATTCACCTGAAACTATTTGCAACTATTGGATCTAGTACTTACATTTATTAATGGGATAGTTAAAGTCTATCATTTTTTACGCGTCTTAAAATGGTTTCATTTCTCTACTTAAAATGTGAGCAACATTGTAGCTACCTTTACCACCAACTTATTTTCTTGTCTCTCTTCGGTAAATATTCTCATCAGTCCTCCAATCTCTAGGGCGTAGTTTAACCAATCTTTTAGACGCGGCTCAAACCAAGAAGGCCTTCATATTTGTTTTATAATGCCGCTGTACATGTTATTTTTTTCTTTGAAACAGCCAGGCTGTTGTAACACGGTTACTGTGTGTGGTCATCCGTGACACGCGGTCAAGTGTTGGGTATCGGAGAGTTAGGGGACTTGCGGGAAGTGACGAGTGTGTTGTAAATATGCAGAAGGAAGTCATCTAGTGGAGTTGGTTATCTGTAGATAATGTTCGCCTTGTCAATATGTTATGTTTGAATGTTTCACAGTAAAAGGCAGTTTATACTTAAAAAGGACTTGTTTCTTCCCAACTGGCGACCCCGACGAGATTTCTTTACAAAACAAATATGTTGGCTTATTATCATGTTCCACATTCAGAGTTCCATCACAGAAAACGCGAGGGCACTAACGGAGGTAAAAATACATATACAACTATTTTTAAAAAGAGGGGGGGGGATTATCTACTTTTTGTGCCGACGTATCGGCGGGCCGGATGGAACCACATCGGGGGCCGGTTCTGACCCGCGGGCCGTACTTTGGGCATCACTGAAAAAGATCATTGACACACGTTTATTTCCTGTTCTAGTGATTAAAAGAACGGCAACTTCAAACACACGTCACATTAAAGTCGATGGTCCGATTCTGATGACAATAATAGTGATACCAACATGATAAAACTAGTATTTCTTTCATAATGAGTATATTTTATAGGAAAATAAGAGATCAAGATCAATTTTGATTGTACGTATCAAATGCTGAAAATACAACAAAAAAAATACAAAAACACTGTTACCTTTTTAAACATTATTGTTAGTTACGTTATAAATTATGCAAATGTTAAACCTTTATTCTTTAAGCAGAGTCGTCAATGTCCGTATAAAAGAAAAAACTACGTACAATAGAAGATTGTTGGTCATTCTTCTTGCATATAATACTGGCGTCCTTCAGTCGTGAAACGACCACGGTTCATTTCGAACATTTTTTCATATGGCTGTGGAGCCTTATTTTGGAGAGACACTCCCGTCCACATATATTGCAGGTCAAGGTGGCTTTCGCTTTGGTGGTAGAGGAGCTGGCCATTTTTCGTACGGTACGTTTTTCTTCAGGAGCTGAGACCCATGTTTTCTCGCTGTCCATAGCTTTCTTGGCCACCGTCTCTCTCCAACTAGTGCGGTCTAAGGCTATGTCTTCCCAATGGTCAGTATCAATGTTCACTGATTTTAAATCCCGTTTTATCACATCCACGTAACGGAGGTGGGGGCGACCAGTTTTTCTTGAGCCAGACGCAAGTTTCCAGTACAGAATGATTTTCGGGATGCGGTTGTCCTCCATCCGTCGAACATGTCCGAGCTATTAATAGCCTCCAATAAAATTGCTTGAAATTAAATTTTTACTAGTAGCCTAATAGCGCTCGACAACTCCATATATGTCAAAGCATCAACTTCTACCAGGATTTGAACTCAGAAGCATATCCACAGTAATTCAGTCATAGCTTGAAGGCGACGGTCCGGGATAAGATAAGAAGATAAGATAATTTTAGTGTTGCAAACAAATAGGAATTCTCGGTCTACAATGGTTCCCCTCATCATTACTACTGTAACAATATAGAACAACCTTCACACGCACGCACACACACACACACACACAAAACAAAACAAAAAAAAAACAGCGCTCTATGAGTCAGGCTTCTATGTACTTCTCGGTGACGACAAATGACCTGACAACCACATGACTAAAACGGCATAAAGGACGTTTTAAAATCTTTCTGTTTTAGTCCTAATGGAATGGAGACGACCACCTCGTCCAGTGGTTTAATGGGTGCAGGTTGTCTTTTAGGAAAGGCATCTTTCGTGAAAAAGTTCTTCAAGAGATGGTAGCTGTGATCGAGCGATAGACGATACTTTTTTTTTTAATTAGTCTATGTCTGTGTGCAAGTGAAGCCAATTACCAGAAGGGCATACCCCAAAAGGACTTACCTTGAGGACATACACCAAAGACATATCATAAGGAAATCCTAATAAAATATATGAATGACATATCTGACATATATGAAGGACATCCTAAGAAACATATATGAATGGCATATCTGAAGGACATACATGAAGGACATATCAAAAGAACGTAACTGAGAGATGTATTTGAAGGACACATATGAAGGACATATCTGAAGGACATATCAAAAGAAGGTAACTGAGAGATGTATTTAAAGGACACAGATGAAGGACATATCAGAAAGACATATCTGAAGGACATATCAAAAGAACCTAACTGAGAGACGCATTTGAAGGACATATCTGAAAGATACATCTTTATGACAGGCGTTATAATCTTATTTTTAGAAGAAACGTCTGTAAATGCTAAGATAAGACGAGTCCGATGGTTCTCACTCCGGGGTAACGTTGTCTCACGCTAATGACGCATGCGGACAAATTTCAGAAGACATATTTATGGACATAGGTCAAGTGTGTGATTCAGAAGGCGTGTTTCCGGTGAAGAATTTAAGAATAAATAGGAGCCATAAATAATCGGGCGCTACTAGCTCAATTTTTTTTCCGCCCCCTCCCCTTGCGAGCACACACACTCACTCATTACACCAACCAGGGTGCCTTACTCCCTCTTTTTCTCATTTTTCAATCCCCGCTAATCCCCTCCCGCCATCGGTTGAACCTCTCTTCCCGACACTACGGCCAGGAAATTGCGATAAGTCCATCGGACGTAAATCAGACGGACACCGGTGGAATAAATGAACCTTGGACCTTTTACTGACCATAGATTTGAGGGCGGCGGGGTGGAAGAGAGTAGGGTGGAAAATCGTAGATGGAAAAAAATTGGGGTAGAGGGGGGCGCCGATTGAAAGTGTTGGTCGTAAGTCGTGGACTGGTCATCGTGCCTTAATCAAATGGACATTTATAAGGTTTATAGGGCCCTGAGTATACTTGGATCTTGAGAAGGACAAAATGAAGGAAGTTTTTGGGAAATGGGGCTGGGGAGGGGAAGTAAGAAAAAGCTGAGAGATTGAAAGTAAAGAAAAAAAAATGATGAAGGGGAGATAAAAAAAAAACCCACTTGACTAAAGAGAAGAAGACGCTAACTAAGTTGCGCCCCTTGTATTGCAAGGTCAACTCCGTCCCCTAGTCCGGGGGAATGAATTCAATTTGTCCCCCCAGACTCAAGTACCGACAAACTTAATAGACAAGTCAAAAGAAAAGAAAATTGGACCTGGTGTGGGCAGCATGGTTGTGGGGGAGGGGGGGGGGACGTGGTCAATGATTTTGGGAGACCTAGTTAAACAAGTGACTTCTCGTTACTGGCGTCTAGAAGCCACCCCCTATTTCCCCTCTCTCTCCCATATTACTACATATTGCACGCTAGTAGAGTAGACCAGACCTTCTCATTCTGGAGATCACCAAAAAAATAAACTAAAGAAAGTTTATAAGAGAGAAAGTAGTGAGAAATGCTACGAAAATAAGGGAATGCGCCGACCGAGGCTCGAACCTGTGACTCTGGATTCGACACCACTGCCTAGCGAATAACGCACTAAGCGAACTTAACCTCTGGACCATCGGAATGTCAACAAAAAAAAAACCACCATGCTTCTGATCAGCTTCAACTAAAAAAAAAAGACTTCTACTCTTAATTTCTAAAATCATCATCTTATCCACTCCCTTGTATTAACTCTAGTTAGTTGCCTATTTGTTTTAAGTTGGAAGTCATGTAGCTTGAAATCCTTTTCAACTATGAAGAGCTTAGAACAGTTTATTTCGCAGTGCTAAAAGGTGTGCTAAACATTTCATATATACCTTTAAAAAACCAAAGAAAAGACAATCATCACTTTGTTTTGTACACACCGGATACGCCAAAAAAAAAAAAAAAAAGCTAGCTATTTATAGATCTTCTACCGCCATGTTTGTACATCTCTAATACGAAGGCAAATCTGCTGACTGAATTGCTGTGGAGATGTTTCTGTGTTCAAATCCTGGTAGAGGTTGAGATATTTTTTTGTCCGGATAAGAAGTTTCCAAGACCACTCTAAAGCTGGGATTAAAAAGGGATGGGGGGGGGGAGGAACTAAAGGATTCAGTGTCTTGTGTTGACCACATAACATTATAGTGAACCAAAAGAACATTCATTTTTACAATACCTACTCTCAGGTGGCACAGTGATAGGCAAAACATGGAACCTCATGGGTGCACACGGTTTTCAAAAACAACGGCTCTTATGATTTTCCTATAAAATCGACTGTCAGGATCGAATTTAAGGGAGGGTAGTCGGGGGCTACTTCCTAGAGGCCTCCACAAGAAAGGGGGCGTCCACATGAAAGGGGCCGCCACAAGGAAGGGGCCTCCACAAGGAAGGGGCCTCCACAAAGAAGGGGGCTCCACAAGAAGGGGGGCTCCACAAGGAAGGGGGCTCCACAAGAAAGGGGCCTCCACAAGGAGGGGGCCTAGACAAGAAAGGGGTCTCCACAAGAAAGGGGGCCTCCACAAGAAAGGGGCCTCCACAAGAAAGGGGTCTCCACAAGGAGGGGGCCTCCACATGAAGGGGGCCTCCACAAGAAAGGGGGCCTCCACATGAAAGGGGGCCTCCACATGAAAGGGGCCACCACAAGAAAGGGGGCCTCCACAAGAAAGGTGGCCTCCACAAGAAGGGGGGCCTCCACAAGAAAGGGGGCCTCCACAAGGAGGGGGCCTCCACATGAAAGGGGCCACCACAAGAAAGGGGGCCTCCACAAGAAAGGGGGCCTCCACAAGAAGGGGGGCCTCCACAAGAAAGGGGGCCTCCACAAGGAGGGGACCTCCACAAGAAGGGGGGCCTCCACAGCAGAGATTAAAATATATCTGAATTTTGTCGGGTCAGAAACTTTTAATTTATTTATACAATTGTTTTCACATTTTTACGACTAACACTGTCAATCTGGCAACACTTTCGAGATTTAGGAGTGTCCGCTTTGTAGCATGCTCCTTACGTGTAAATGTAGCTCCGGATTAACGTCAGTAAGTCTACCAAGGGTCTTACCCTTTACAAACTCAAAAGTATATATTAAAAAAAACAACTAAAATATGAATATTAATTTTTTTTAAAGCAAAATTAATACCATGTTAATGTCTTCTAAACTATAGCCTGCCTTTAGATAGAAGTATTATTATACATAGGTGGATCTTTATTCAAGCTTTCGAGAAAAAGAGTAGAAGCCTCAACAAAAATCCTACCCCGGAGGCTCCACATACTTAAATCCGGCCCTGTTAACAGTTCATGCATACTGCTGGAAAAATAATTACTAGCTCGTTGGCCACACTAGGAAACTCTAGTTTGACCGTTATAATTTTTTCAAAGTAAAAAAAATAAAAAAAATTCAAATTTGGCTAGAGAACTAAAATTTCTTGATCTCGAACAGACTATAAGTCTTCATTTTTATCCCCTCGTGTTGGTCTTAGTCATTGAAGGGTTGGATAAATGAATGTTCATGAACATTTTACACATCGTCTTCTAAGTCTACATTAGTGTGATTATCATTGGAACAATATAAATTCTAGTAAATGTATACATCTATACTGTTATTGTACAGTAGTTACGCTGATATTGTCAATTGTAGTCAAACTGAATTTCCATTTGATTAGATCAATAAAATTATCTTATCTTATCTTATCTTATCTTATCTTATCTTATCTTATCTTATCTTATTCATTTAACCAGGAAACATTTTTTGATGGAAATTAGGAAGGGAAATGGGGCAGGGTCAAAATTTTCCTCTATTTTTTAAATTAATTGTTCTTGTTACAATGCCTCTATTGGACTAGCATCTAAAGGACACACCCAAAGGTCATATCACAAGAACATGGCTGTAGGGCATACCCCAAAGTCATATCACAAGGACATTAAGGACATACCCCGTGGGCATATCACAAGTACATACCTGAGACAAAAATATATATCTAGAGAACATATCTGAATTATATATCACTATGGCCTACATGAAGGGCATACAAGAAAGACATATATAAATAACATACAGAAATGGCATACATGAATGACATACACGAAGGACAAATCTAAAGGACATACACTCAGGACATATCTGAAGGACGTTCATGAAGGGCATATCTGAAGGACATACACAAAGGATATATATGAACATACATGAAGGACTTATCTTTAGGATATACATGAAGGACATATTTGAAGGACGACTCGCCGACTATTGATCTTTTACTAGTTTCACAGACAAGTTTTATTTCGTCCATATCTAGAAAGGAGATCAACTGTTTGGTCAAGATTCTTTTAGATTCAATTGTCAATAATAGTAAAACTACGAGTGGTCAAGAGATAGATCGATAAGTTAACGCCGTGTGGACAATACCGCACCACCAGGGGGAGCTGATGTATCAGTTTCTCTGGGGTGAACTCTATCAGTGCCTCGCTTCTTAAGCCCCCCTACCCCCCTCTCCAGTTTTGGCCAGGGTTTAATTTAGGACTTCTGATTTCCAATAACCTTTAACCCGGAGCTAAGATTTCCTGATTTGCGAAACTCACTTCCGGTCTGGGGACCATCGCTGACAAACAGAGCCATGTGAATGTTTCATAGTTTTTTTTCCTCAGCTACTATGAGTTCCGGTCAGAGGCCCCATCTCCCCGGAGGGGGGATCCCTGAAGGTTAAACTGTCTTGACCCACGGAATTGCTTCAACTGACCAGACTCCCCGTCCTCTAGCGGTCGTGCTTCCATCTTTCCCTTTTCTATTTTTTTTTTTTAGATTGGTGATCGAAATAAAGTGTTCTCAGATCAGAATGATAAGAACCGCGATGTTGACCATTGTCCAGCAACAATGAAAAGGTCATGCCTTGAGGCTGGCAAGAAATTTAAATTAACTTTCACACGATTTAAAGACAACCAGATATCACTTTCAAAGGCAAAGTCATGTGACAATGTGACAGTCCCTTTTTAACAGTTGCGACCTACATATTTTGCCACTTTCAGCGTATGCGTAAACATTTTCTTTTGGTCTTAGAAGACAACGAATTTTTACAATGTCTTACTGTCTTTATGGAGCAACTTTTGATGAAGACATGCCATTCTAGCCTTCCCTTTCTCACTTTTCTATGTTTAGCCATATTTAGAGATATCACAATGGTCTATATTGCTACGCGCTTATCATCACTTGTCATTATTTTTTGGAAAGTCAGAAGTTTGCTTGTCCTTATACAGTCTATGCCTTTTACATGACTCTTTTTCAATTGAAAGGACATTATTGGTCTGTAAATCTCAATGGAATTTTTTTGGAAGAATCCGTTTATTCCCCCCTCTCTTCCTCTCTCTCTCTCCCTCTCTCTTCCTCTCTCTCTCCCTCTCTCTCTCTCTTCCTCTCTCTCTCTTCCTCTCTCTCCTCTCTCTCTTCCTCTCTTTCTCTCACCCTCTGTCTTCCTCTCTCTCCCTCTCTCTTCTCCTCTCTCTCTCTCTCTCTTCCTCTCTCTCTCTCTTTTCCTCTCTCTCTCTCTTCATCTCTCTCTTCCTATCCCTCTTCCTCATCCTCTCTCTCTCTCTCTCTTCCTTTCCCTCTTCCTCTCTCTCCCCTCTCTCTCTCTCTTCCTCTCTCTCTTCCTCTTCCTCTCCTCTCTCTTCCTCTTCCTCTCTCTCTCTTACTTTCCCTCTTCCTCTCTTTCTCCTCTCTCTTCCTCTTCCTCTCCTCTCTCTTCCTCTTCCTCTCTCTCTTCCTTTCCCTCTTCCTCTTCCTCTCTCTCCCCCTCTCTCTTCCTCTCTACCCCCCCTTTCTCTCTCTCTTCCTTTCTCTCTCTCTCTTTCTCCCTCTCTCTCTCCCTCTCTCTTCCTTTCCCTCTTCCTCTCTCTCTCCTCTCTCCTCTCTCTTCCTCTTCCTCTCCCCCTTTCTCTTTTCTTCTCTCTCTCTCCCTCTCCCGTTCTCTCTCTTTGTTTCATCTTTTTCCCTATATCCCATCATTCCCCCCTCTCCCTAGCCCTCCCCCCACCACGGCTCTATTCCACTATTATGAATCTTGCGTTGCATTAATCATCACGATTCATAAATGGGTCCTCGCATGTGAGCTTGCCTTAATGTGCAGATTTGACCCCTAGTGGGTTTCCTTCAACTTGTGGACTCTCCCCATGTGGACACTCCTATGATAGGAACACAAACTAAATGAAAACTTCGATAATTAACTTCACCCCCCTCCCCCCACTCACTCTTCACATAACAACGTTCAAGTTTTTTTTCCTTCTGTCAGTATTTAACTGTCATCTTCGACCCAACTCCGTCGCCTTTGGTTACACAAGTTATCCATGAGATCAAGTGGCTAATGAAGTCTCTCTCTCTTTTTTTTCTCTCTCTCTCTCTCTCTCTCTTCCAAAATTAATCCCTGAACCAAAAGGAGGGGAGAAAATGCCCCCGCTAATATTTTCTTTGTGCATTATTAAGGATTCTCCATGAGCGGAGTCAAAGACCAACTGCGGGTGTGCGGGACTGGCAGAGACAATATGACCTTGAGAGTGTTGTCCTCTTAAGTCAAAACCTTGACATTGATTGCGTTAAGGGTCGCTTTTGGTAGTGATGAAGTTTTCTCGATGACAAGAAAATAAGTGTCAGTTAAATGTATTCAATAAAATTATCATTTCGGCTTGCTTACTATTCTTCTTAATAGCTTGCAATCTCTTCACGGATCTCGAAAACGGGTCTAACAATTTTCTTAAATATTATTTTATTTATATCTTTGGGGAAAAAAATACTAGCTGATTGGGCGCACAGGGAAAGGTCAACGTCTTATTTTGGGCCTAAAGAACTCCACAACAGAGGCCAAAGATTAAACGCCCCCAAGATTAAAATGGAACTCTCTTGTGATGGTTCTTGTCCGTGACCTTTGATTCGTGCATCATTAATTAAATGACGTCACTCCAAGCAGCTCCGTCAAGTCGACAGTTTGATAAATGATCCCCCGTGTCATAGGCGGAACCCCCAGAGTTTCCATGATGCGGATTTTATTTCGGGGGTAGCTGGGGGTGGGTGGAGGGGAGGATTTAAAAAAAAAAATTGTGTGAGTTGTGAATTTGTTTTCCTTTGTGCTACAGCTAGTGAGAGAATGAACGCTAAATTTGTTGATGGGTGACGCTAAGGACAAAAAAAAAAAAAAGAACGACGCTAACGTATGATGACGCAGAGCGTTAACAGAAACTGATCATGGCAGGGGAAATGGCTTATAAGAGAGAGTGAGAATAAAAGTCGGATATATAAGAGAGTAAGAGTGAAACGGATGTGACAGAGGTGGGTTTAGGGAGGCCAGGTGTGCAGCTTATGTGTTGCGATAGGGTATGAGGTCAGAGAGGGTTAGACTTCTGTATTTTTTTACATGACTAAGAATCTTAGTTACAAAGCTTGTGTTAACTCACTCCGTCTGTCTGTCTGGGTGGATTCTTTGAAACTTTTTTCTTCCACTTCACATTCTCGGATCAAGTTGAAATTGTGTACACTAGCCCATTGCCGATGACAACACATGACTCCATTTATAAAAAGCCTAATGAGTTAATAAACTTGTGTTATATAATTAATTTTTTTTTTTTTTTACATAGAAAAATGGGAGATAAGACTTAGCAATATTGAGATATATGACAGCAATTGAAGCATGGTCTCTTTTAACTCAATATAAGATCTGATGTGTTTTTAAAGTGTATTATTAAATCTTTTACGGGTCTTACTAAAGGTAACCCTTGAGTGGCTTACCGTTCGTCCTTTAGGAGTGACCATATAGCCATTCCCCCCTTGTATAGCAATATTGAAAAAAAAAGGGAGGGGGTATATGGAGATTCTTGTGTCGCATTGGAAATTAATCAATTAATCTAAGGGAAACTACTTAAGAAATATTAGAGATAATGGAGTCGTCACATATTCTGTCCCTTTCGGGTATCTCAGTTCTGGAGGAAAGTGAAAACGTTTTTATTATTGAATGGTAAAGAGTTATAAATATTGTTTTAATTATCAAAAAGAAATGCTTAATATCGCATGTTGGTTTTTCTCATTTTAATCCTTCGTCTTTTTCTTTATTTCCAATATACTTATTTCTTTACAGTTTAAAAATACATAAGATTGAAAAGGGGGATAATTGGGTTTACGGTGTTAACGTTGAAACATTTCATCTATCATCTCCCTTTGCCTAAAATTCAAACGTAAAGAAAGGAGAGAATAAGTCAACAAGGTGTTGATTTAATTTGAAAAAAAAAAAAATTCATAATCATAATAACAGCGCGTGGTGATCAGCGGAAGGTGTAAACTATGTGCTTTTAATGACAATCTGTAGGTCTTGAGTTCAAATCCGGGTAGATATATAATTCAAAATTATATATGGACGATGGACTGCAAAAAGCTTAATGATCAGGTTTTTATAATTAATAAGAAATCCTTTTTAAAACTAAGACATTTTATTTTATCTCCATTCATCTTCTGTGTTTTACATTTCTTTTATTTCCTCTAGAAAATTGGACACATCGTGAAATACTTTTTAATTTTTAAAAGGGAGGGAATAATTGTTTCGTAATGATAATTGATAAATAACTCAGTTGTCTTTCTTTTTTGTGTGTTGAAACGTTTATAAGGACGACTTTGTTTTTGTTTAACAAAAAAAAAAGTGGATGGCTACCACATAACATGAGAACAATTTTTCTTTTTTTTTTCTTGAAGATAGTGTTCAATGCGAAGGGAATATACGGTTCCATCTTCGTGTAGAAGTCTCAGAAGACGAATGCAAGGCTTTTAAAACACACATGTAATCTACAAAGATAATTAAATATTTGTAAAACTAGGTGACACCATTCGAGGAGTTGCAGTACTTGCTCTGGATGTTTCTAAATACATTAAAAAATCACTAAATATAATGATCTTTTGTCATGCATACATTACCTAATGAAAAGACGTATAGATGTGAATGACATTCAGTTATTTGACTAGTATTGCGACTTTAAATTACTTGACAAAAGAGAGAAAGGAACTATTCCTTGACAAAAGAGAGAAAGGAATTATTCCTTGACAAAAGAGAGAAAGGAACTATTCCTTGACTAAAGAGAGAAAGGAACTATTCCTTGACAAAAGAGAGAAAGGAACTATTCCTTGACTAAAGAGAGAAAGGAACTATTCCTTGACTTAGATCAGTCATGTAATTAGAGTTATAGTAGATCTAGACTTCATAGCCCTCGAGGGCATCTTCCATTATCCTTTCAAGGAAGATATTGAAGAGTGTTGGTGACAGTAGGCAGCCTTGTCTTACAACAACTGTGGTTTTGAACCAGTCCCCAATGTTATTGTTGAAGTACACCGCACTGGTGGCATCCTTGTAGAGGTTCTGGATAACTTTGATTATGTTTTTATTAATGTACTTTTCCATTGTCGCCCAGAGTGCCCAGTGCCATACTCGATCGAAAGCTTTCTTGAAATCAATAAAGACATGGAAAAGATTCTCTTGGTTTTGGAGATATTTTTCACAGAGTATTCTGAGGTTTAGGATTTGTTCTGTTGTGCTGCGACCTTGTCTAAAACCTGCTTGTTCTTCTGATATGATATTGTCTGCTATCGGTTTTAGCCGGTTTAATATGATTTTTAACAGTACTTTGCTGGGATGACTTATGAGGCTGATGGTGCAATAGTTTTGACAGATCTGTTTGGAAGGGTTATTTTGAGTGATTGGGTCCAGGGTTTGGGCCATTCTCCTAATTGCCAAATCTTGTTGCAAATCATATAGAGCGTGTTTATCATAGTTTCTCCTCCCGCCTGAAGAAGTTCACCAGGAATGTTGTCAACTCCGGCCGAATTTCCCTTTTTCAGGGCTTTTACTGCTGCTGCTACTTCCGAGCGAAGAATCGGATAGTCGTCAATGTTGGAGACTACCGGGACATTTAGTATCTCTGGATCTCCTGAGATTTCAAAGTTATATAACTCTGAACAGTATTCCGTCCATCTTTTCAACACATCTTTGTCCTCGGTTAAGCATTTGTTGTTTTTGTCTTGTATTGTGTTGGTTCTTCCATGCTTTGAGGTAGTGAGGTCCTTTACTAATTGGATGCGCTCTCTGGTCATGGCCACATTTTTATATGCTTGCGAGTCGTGGACGTTGAATGCAGAGCTTGAGAGAAGGATCCTAGCAATGGAATTGAGATGCTACAGAAGGATCATATGCATCACATTCAAAGACCGCATCACAAACCAAGAAATCAGAGACAGGGTTACTGTAGCGATCGGAGCCCATGACGACCTGCTAACTATTGTAAAAAGACGAAAACTTAAAACCTTTGGCCTCATTACAAGATCTACGGGGCTCGCAAAGACCTTCCTTCAGGGAACAGTGCCAGGAAAAGAAGAAGAGGCAGACAGAAAAAGCGATGGGAGGACAACATTAAAGAATGGACGGGCCTGCCATTGAGAGAGGTTCTAAACAAGGCAAAAAAAAGGGAGGAATGGAGAAAGACGGTCGACAAATCTTGCCTGGTGCCCCAACGGTCCAAAAGACTAAGAGATAGGTAAAGGTAAAAAAGATCTAGACTAACAACAATAAACAATTCATTCTGATGGATTGCCACATGTAATGCATAGAACGTAATTACTGACAGTTTTCACGTATTCAGTTAATGGTGGCTTAAATTGAAAATTAAAATAAATTATAGCTTTAATATAGCGCTACTTTCATGCTTATAACATGCTCAGAGCGCTATGGCCCAATCTCATCTGTGAGACCTGTGGGTGGAGGGGGAATCTGGGAGAAGGTTTTCCGTGCTGCCTTTAGGCGCTCAGTAGACACAACTCTGCTCGAGTAGGGTGTCGAACCTCGTGCCCCCTTCATAGGTAGCTAAGCCAAGCTAAGTTCATTTTAACCTAAAATTTAAGAATTAGCATTTAAAATAAAACGAGAAACAATTTTAGTTGAGGCGTGGTGGCTGAGTAGTATAGCGCTTCGCTTCCGAACTGATGGTCCCGAGTTCGAATCCTGGTGAAGACTGGGATTTTTACTTTCGGGATCTGACTCCACCCAGATTGGAACAAATTAAAGGCAGTTGGTCGTTGTGCTGGCCACAAGACCACCTCGTTAACCGTGGGCCACAGAAACAATGGCCTTGACATCATCTATCCTATACATCACTAGGTCTGAAGGGGGGCTTAATCAAGAGGGAAGAAAATTAGTTATTAATCGATGTATTAAGATTTCCACCTCCTCTTTTTTTTTCTTACATAAACTTTCTTCATCAGTAGATAATAAAAATAATCATTATTATGTACAGCTATCATTCGTGCAACAAAAAAAAAAGGCCTTATCCTTTACTGTTTAGAAATGATAAGAACCACTAGTTTTAACAAAAAACCAACCAGTTGAGATTTAAACCTAATAACCATTTTTTTCCCCTTAAGTATATTTTATAATAAAATGAATTTATAACATTTATATTTTTGTTGACATAATAAACGGTAAAAAAAAATTGAAAAGAAAAAAGCTTTTTTTTTTAAAGAAGAAAATAAATCTAAAAAAAAAAGGTTGGTTGGGTTATAGAAAAAGTTAAACGGAAATTCTCTCATAACGTTGTTTGTTGTTTTTTTAGTTTTAATTGTACATATCTTCTGTATATATAATTCTCTTCCTGGCCCGACCATGCGGGACACTAAAATGAAAAATTCATGGAAAGATAACTCTTTTATTTGTGCAAGTCGGACAAGAGTTATCCCACGTAACTATCACGGTGACCACATACTGTAGTAGATCTGGGCTAAACATTCAAGGAAAGGAAGTAATAATAGACGCTGTATGTATTAAAGTTTATTTGCAGTTATAAAATACACAGTGAGACATGGCCTTCAGCTATCAAGTCAGGGAGTCTTGCCTTAAGTTCTGCAAGCCCTTTTCTACCTAAACACTAGTACGGACCAACGACACACTTCCCAGTGTCTCTCCAAGTCCTCAATGTAACACGAAGGAAGGCTCTTAGTCCCAGACAGCTCAGACTCCAATAACCCGCAGATCACTTCAGCCGGATCTAAAACAGTCCTTCTTGTAGAATCAACATGCCTTCTACTACTCGTGTTGAACGGTGCTCTGGTGAGCACCATCAGTGTCGGCGCGGTTCCACAGATTTTTTTGTTGTCATTTGCAACAACTCTGAGGGAACTGAGGAACAGAACTGAGTTGTAATGGCAAAGACGTGGTATAACAACAACAACAACAACAACAGGCAGCTGTTTGACACATCTGAGAGGGTAGATGTATACATAGATCAGTGCTGAGCTAATAACCGATCCTTGGGCACTCCTTACTTCTAGAATAAACTTGTTGAGACTGGTTGACCACGACACTTTAGGATGATTCCTTCAAAACCAAAAGTGGAAGAGACTCTGGCCCTCAGCCCACAGTCTATTTAAGTCTGCCGATAAGTCCATAAAGGATTGACATGTGGCCTAGGTTACAGATGAGAAGTTGAAGATGCAAACTTAGAGTCTGTCTGTCTGTCTGTCTATCTGATAAAAACTTTGTACACGTTATTTCTCCCGCACACCATCTCAGATTAAGCTGAAATTTTGCACAATTATTTCTTTTACCTGACTACACAAGAATCAATTTTTAAAAATTATTCAATAAGTTAATTAACTATTGGTTATTTCATTTGGTATGTTGAACAACGGAAAGAAATCGTACTTGAGCCCAGCGAGAAATGTTTTAAATTATGCATTTAAAAACGATCATGTAAACATTCACAAAGATATTCCCATCTTCCCTCTTCCTTTACACAACTGGTCCATAACGCATTGAGAATTAAAAATTAAAAAAAATTAAACAAGTAGGTCTACAATTGGTAAACATATTTCTAATCGCAAGATTTATTATGTCTATGTCAATTGCACATTGGCCTACAATCACATGACTGTCTGAGGGGGAGAGGCTGAGGGGAGAGGTTGAGGGGGAGTGGCTGAGGGGGGAGGCTGAGGGGGAGTGGCTGAGGGGGGAGGCTGAGGGGGAGGCTGAGGGGGAGGCTGAGGGGGGAGGCTGAGGGGGAGTGGCTGAGGGGGGAGGCTGAGGGGGAGTGGATGAGGGGGAGAGGCTGAGGGGGAGAGGCTGAGTGTGGAGAGGCTGAGGGGGGGTGGCTGAGGGGGGAGTGGCTGAGGGGGGAGAGGCTGAGGGGGGAGAGGCTGAGGGGGAGTGGCTGAGGGGGAGTGTCTGAGGGGGAGAGGCTGAGGGGGGAGAGGCTGAGGGGAGAGGCTGAGGGGGAGTGTCTGAGGGGGAGTGTCTGAGGGGGAGAGGCTGAGGGGAGAGGTTGAGGGGGAGTGGCTGAGGGTGAGTGGCTGACGGGGAGAGGCTGAGGGGGGAGAGGCTGAGGGGGAGAGTGTGTTTTTTTAGAGTGATAGGGTGGGGATCGGTTTTGAAAAGTTTTACGTTTCGGATGTTCCTTCAGAGTGGAAAACTATCTACATCCTAGCAGGACGACGGGGAAGGGCAGAGGGCAGGGTTTGAACCCGGGACCATGGAGATGACCAAACTCCAGTCCAGTGCGCGTACCGCACGACCCAGGCAGGCGATAGGTCTCGGCTTCAAATCTCGGTGTATGTAGACTGAGATTTTGAGATTGATGGGCGCCTCCATGGGCGCCAGCTCGCAAGGGGGTGCAAGGTGGTGCACTTGCACCCCACTGGATTCTGAGTAGCCAAATTCTAGCCATTTTTATGCATTATCAACTCAATTAACATCCAAGTAGCAACTGAACAAGTAGGGCTTCCATTGGGGACTGAAGTACAGTTGTAGTAGACTAGCCTCAGGCTTATTAAGAATCGATGGCAGACCATGTACGTGCACCCCTCTGAATTCTTATTAGTCAAATTTTAGCCACTTTTTTAAAACAAACTGTCTTTGTAACCTTGTTTACACATTCAAAGTAATTAACGTCTGCTAGGAAGCAACTTAACACTGAAATAAAGTTATAATGATGAGATGTTATCGTATTGCAAAAAATAGAATAAGCTAATCTGTAGTTCATGTCCGACCATGTGTACTTTATTATAGGGTTTGCAATTCAATATTCTATTACACGTTTGTCGTGACGATTGTTTTCATTTGCACATAATTATAGTTATCATTATAGTGTTGTAAATCTAAGGCAGGCAAATCAACGAAGTTCTACAGTAAATAAATAATTGTGTTTATTTACCAAGACAAACATATAACAGCCTTAGCATTCCAAGAGTCTTGTCACTAATTCTACCAGTCCCTTCACCAGCAACCTGAATACGGACCAACGACAGCCTTCCCCCCGCTTCGCTCCAGGTCCCTACTACAGCCTTCAGGCAGCACAAAAGACGGCTCCTTAGTTTCAAACAGATTCTACACTCTCCACAATCACTGGATACATTGGTCTTTCCTCTATCCCATCGTCTTCCTATTCTCGTTCAATAGTGCGCTCGTACGCACCACAAGCACTGGTGCAATACAGGGTTACAACAATATTTAGTAAAGACCTAGAATATGATAAAAGTTTTTTGTTGTTTTTTTGTCTTGGAGGACACATCCTTGCTGGCGGTCTATCGATTTGATCTATGTGTGTAGGTTTCTTTAACTATTTCTCTCCTGACTGACGATACCAGCGTTGATTCCACCAGAATGTGGTAAATAATTACGGAGAGAAAGAGTTAAACAAGATTGAAGAGTGCAGTCCTCTTGGTACATGAATTGACGTCTTTAGCAGTTGCGGTCAAAGTTAACGCTCGATAAAATAGCAGGCTAAACACGTTTATCAGTTGACGAACTTTTGGAGGTTCTTTACCCTCTTAGCACTGAGGTAGATTAGCACTGAGCTTAGCTTAGCTTGAGTTGGCTGTCAGGCTATAACGATGACAAGTTTATGACGAGTCTAAATGTTGTTCCACCGAAGTGACGGTGTCATGTATCCAGTAGTACTGTACCAGGACAAATTGTGTTACTTTGACACCTTGACGTCTGCTTCGGGGCTAGAAGGAGGGGGGGGGGGCAACGTGGATTCCAGAGAATAGACAAAGAGGTGTGGCCAAAACCGAACATTAATCAGGTCTAACAAAATACAACAAAAATAATTGGTTGACATTCATATTTAACCATTTAGCTTCTAATACAGATTGACCGACGAAACGATTTGTTTGTAGTATGTGTGTGATAGTGTAGTAAATCAAAGGTAGGCAACTCCACGAAGTTCTGCAGTAAATAAATTATTGTGTTTATTCACCAGGAGAAGAAACACATAACAGTCGTCTACATTTCAAGAATCTTGTTCCTAATTCTACCAGTCCTTTTTCTCAGCAAACCTGAATACGGACCAACGACAGCCTTCCCCGCTTCGCTCCGGGTCCCCACTACTACACTACGCCATTATCTCTTGTCATGATCTCGAAAGTCAAATGCAGGGGGCCCCTAAAGTGGTAAATCCCCCGGACCCCAGCCCCCCAGCTCCTGCACTGGCTCTATTTATGGTGGCATTAATAAAATATGTCGATCTAATGGACCTCATTCACCAATCGTAAATAAACACATTTAGCCACGTCATAATATTGATAAAACAATGAAAAATACGTATCACGTGACAGCCTTTATGGATTACATAATTTGTATACAAGATATATAGAATCACGTGGCTAAATGTTGTTTGTTTACGATTGGTGAATGAGGTCCATTGACAGAAAATTGTGGATTAGATGAGAAGAAAAAAAGCATAACTTTTCCGTCTTACAACGTGGTCTCGGAGCCATTACAAAAGTTATCACAAATAAAAGAAACGGACCAGAAATGTGTGCTCTTTTAGAGTTGCTGTTGCTTCTTACAAACAATGAGCCAGACGTGAATACAACCACAAAATCTCATCCACCTTTATCAAGTCAATAATGTGTTACAATTTTATTTTAAACAGAAGTAAAATTTATATGCAATGCATTTATGTAGCTTCTTTCACCTAGGGGTCCGCGGACAGGTTTTCGCTATATAAAAAGGTCCATGGGTTCAAAAATTTTGAGAAACTCTGCAATATGCAGTCTCACGCATCAGTTGTCTGTTAATTCTGTTTCCTCAGCTAACCAGAGTCATGTTTTTAATCTACCGTCACGTCACAAAAGAAATTCCCGATTATCACCTACTTCTACGGGCCAGTAGTCTATTGTATCACTAGCTTTTAATTACCAGTCTATTGTATCGCTACATTATCTTGGCGGGTTCACATTTCATCTTATAACTTCAGGTAAAAGACACACACAATAAAAGATGAGTCGGATCAGACGTTTAAAGCCTAAGAATTGAGAAAATTGACGTCATTCAAGGGAAGGGTAGTAAACACTTTGAGGACCGTTGCGTGTTCGATGAGCTAACAGCCTGGGTTATCGATATTGAGGCTTACATCACCAAAATGCTAGATCTATTTTTAGCTTTCTGTCAATGATTTTCACGACCTTGGCTACCGTTCTGTCCGATAAGTGATTACATTGAGACAGACGGAGCCAGGGAGAGGCGCGCAACGGCCAGACACAAGAATTCCCAGTTACCGATAATAACTTGTAGTGTTAGGGCTAGACCTAGATCTATATATGTCTTGTTAATCTATGGCAGTCTCCTGGCCTTATTCTCCTTTTGTAATGAAAACCAACTCTGATACGAAACAAGGTTTTAGCCTTTAATGTTAAACTACTAGATGAAACGTGGTCGATTTTCTTCTTCTTCTTCTTCTTCGTTCTCATTGTTATGTTGGAGCGTTCAGATGACTAGACCAATACATGAGATGAACTGCACAGTGGTTTCCAAATAAGGGAGCTCTCCATATAGTTTTCTTTCTATTGGGGTGATTTGGGGCCAGTGTCTTATACGGGCCTCTTGGTAAAGAGAGCTGTTTTGGAGAAGGTGGTCGGCATTCTCTGGTGATACTCCATATGAGCAGATTTCACTGGTTCCAATTTTAAGCTTCCAGAGCATGTGTTGTCGCATTCTTTTGTTTCCGGTCCTGAGTCGAAAGATTAGACGTTGGTCTTGTCGGGATAGCTTATAGTAAGCGTCATCTTTCTTGTGATTTGGATGAGAGCTCGTCCATCTCTCATTTATTTTATTTACAATTAATTTCTTCAATTCTTCTGGATAGATCGATGTAATGATCAATAAATAGTTACAGAGATGACTTGTGTATATATTGAGCATTATTGTTAACATTCAATCCAAAGGTTTTGTCTGTATTGGTTGTGGTAATATCATAGACTTATATATTAGGCCTATATCTAGAATGGAAACAGGAAACAAATTCTTATCCGCGATTGATCGATTCACAGACCTATTTATATAGATTTTTATGTACGTAACTCTTTTTCAAGCTCTAATGGAAGTCGCCTCAATCAATCTTTTCTGTCTTAGAAAAGTAATGATCTTTAGTTTTCAAAGTTTAGAAATAATGCAAAATCATTTCTCGGATTTTCTTTAGAATGGGCTTTAAACACAGAACTATATATTAACGCTAATATATGAAACAAAGCCATTTCCTGTTAGTTTCCATTGAGATAATGTTTCAAAGATCCTAGATCGAAATAATTCATGATAATTCTAGATATAGTATATATCTATAGTGTATCTATCTATCTCTCTCTCTCTCTCTCTATATATATATATATATATATATATATATATATATATATATATATATATATATATATATTTATATATTGTTATAACCTTGCCATGCACACCGCAATCCAAGATAGTGCAGAAGGTGCGCACTGTTAGAGACTAGACTGAGAAGGTGCGCACTGTTAGAGACTAGACTGAGAAGGTGCGCACTGTTAGAGACTAGACTGAGAAGGTGCGCACTGTTAGAGACTAGACTGAAAAGGTGCGCACTGTTACAAACTAGACTGAGAAGGTGCGCACTGTTAGAAACTAGACTGAGAAGGTGCGCACTGTTAGAGACTAGACTGAGAAGGTGCGCACTGTTAGAGACTAGACTGAGAAGGTGCGCACTGTTAGAGACTAGACTGAGAAGGTGCGCACTGTTAGAAACTAGACTGAGAAGGTGCGCACTGTTAGAGACTAGACTGAAAAGGTGCGCACTGTTAGAGACTAGACTGAGAAGGTACGCACTGTTAGAAACTAGACTGAGAAGGTGCGCACTGTTAGAAACTAGACTGAGAAGGTGCGCACTGTTAGAGACTAGACTGAGAAGGTGCGCACTGTTAGAGACTAGACTGAGAAGGAATGTTGACATTGAGAGAGAAGAGAACGAGGTTCTGCTCCAGTCTAGAACTTAGGAAGTGTCTGTGCCCAAGGCAGACATTGTTACCATGTGTTTTTTTATGACCTCGTGTGATTAACCATCTCCCTTACGTCAACGCTAAATCTGCAAATCCACCTGAACTTTAATCTTTGGACTCGAAGACAAGCATTAACTATTTTAAGATATATCAAGGTGTCATATTATGACATTTAATGAAAAATTTGTTTTTACCTTCCATTGCAACTGGCATTAGCAACTTATTTATTTTTAATTAGTCGTTTTAAAAATATCTGATATTTCCGAACTGTTTGGACACTGTTTCATTTGGATTCTAACAAGTCTAGGGCAGTGTTCCCCAAACTGTGTTCCGAGAGGCTTGACTAGGTGTTCCCCAAACTGTGTTCCGCGAGGCTTGACTAGGTGTTCCCCAAACTGTGTTCCGCGAGGCTTGACTAGGTGTTCCCCAAACTGTGTTCCGCGAGGCTTGACTAGGTGTTCCACGAACTACCGAAATAATTAACAACTAGCCAATCACATGATTTGCTCTCTAAAAAAAAAAAAAAAAAGTGTTCCACTTAATACTCAGAACGTGCGAAGTGTTCCGTGAAGGAAAAATTTTGGGAAGCAGTGGTCTAGGGAAAGGTTTACAAAGGTGTGGATTTTAGAGGACAATTTTCACTAGTAGATTTTCGATGCATGCACATCATAAATTACATGTGTTCCCTTCCAAAGAGTAAGATCATGGAAATCCTACGCGTATCCGTGTGTTAATTTAGTCGAATATTAATTAGAATCTTAAACTCCGCCAAGTCATTTTGTTTTTCATAGCTGATAAAAACAATCCGTCCCATGCTGTCATCATATGTATCATGGAGACACTAGGGGAAGAGTATCGTTGCATATGATGTCTGTATTGCTGTATATGCATAATTGGTTGGATATATGCCGATAACTGTTTCTCATAATGTTACTTTGGTCAACAACCGTTTACATTTTTTTCTTTCATATATATATTAAAAAAAAGACACAAACACCAAAAAAAAAAAAAAGACAACTCAGAGATGTGAAAATAATAATTCATTGTAATCATAAATTTTTAAGCACAAATTTTTAAATTGTGTCACGGATTCTCTCCGCTTGCACACCACTTACAATTAATCAAATCTTGTCACCCCTGATCACAATCTAAGATCAAACTTGTACCCAAACACCTAAGAGAAGGAATGACAAGAGGGGGAAACACCCGCATTCAGTCTCATCCTCTTGTTCACTTTTTTGTTTTTATATTAATAATAATACAAAGACTTTCATAAAAACACATTTTTATAAAGGAAATAGCTTCTAAAACACATTCCAGGATTTCCTGCATGATCGTGGAGACTGCTGCAGCGAAGGTCCAGAAAAAGATGACAATAAAGGTCTATAAAATGATGTTCATAACTTGTGCGCTTAGACCGTGAACAAGAACGGGAGATTGGATTTTGTCTATTGTGTATACTTCCTACACTTGATTCTGACAACGTAAACTTAAGAGAGATTTTGGTGATAAAAATCGAGTTTCCTTTCTTGTCATTCCATCTCTTCAGTGACACCCAACTCAGTCGTACAGAATAGAATCTAGCAAAAAGAGGATAGCTTCCCTTGTATGCACTACGGTATATAAATCAGAGATTCTCTCCCTTGTACACTAGAATATTCAAACAACTACTCCCTATGTACACAATGCAAACCAAAGCGCACCTAATTTACACACTAAATATCATACACATATCCAGCACAGACACCACCATATGGGCTCGCATAAAATGCCCAAAATTCGAAACATAAGTAACACAGACACTAACACATCTAGACTACAAACATACAGCCCCCCACCCCAGCACACATACACATCCAACACGCCTCAGTGAGTGCATGTCTAATAATATTCAACTATGAACACAAACCAAAAAAAAAAAAAAACACAGATAAATGTCTATATTACAAAATATGGCAGAACTAGTCTCCACAGTGTAGACCGTGAGTAAACATAACTTGAAGCTATGCAAACACTGCCTTCACTAAGTCAATAGATACAAAAAAAAATTAACATTATGCTCAACACAAAAAAAAATACATATAAATTATGTATATATATATATATTTATTTATTTATATTTGTACACTCATATATACAACACATAAAATACTGGGGAGAAAGGAGAGCTTTTACTATACATAAAGATAATTTAGGATACAACACATTCATAACATTCATATGCTCATTACAGACTACATGAAAAACTTGTCTAGACAATGTTCTGTTGTAGAAAAAACAAACTTAGCTATGGGCCTTTATCCATTGTCATATGTTTGCCTTTCCTGTATAAAGAAATTTTTTCATTTTTTTTTTCAATTTAGTATTTGGGGGGAATAAAAAAGGGGGGGGGGAATAAAAAGGGGGGGGGATTGATGAGTGAAGAAGGAAAGAACAGAAAAGAAAGGAACAGATATTGTCATTTTTAATGACATAAAAAGGGTGCACATTTTTAAGATGCTGAGAACTACTATTCTAAAACTTAAATATTCAACAGTATATTCTCAATTTTATTGGTGGTGGAGTGCTTACATCCATTACCACTTCCAGCAATGACAACCCCAAAGGCATGCGTCATAAATAGCCTCTGACAGCCAGTCCAACTTCTGGCCTTCACCTGCGGCTCAGATATTGAGTCCGGCGGAACTGTTCCCACTAACAGGAGAAAGGGCAAAGGCGAGTAACTGGCGCCTTAACCAGTAAGCTTTGGGCAGGAGAGGCTCGTTAGACATGGCTGGCTTCACACATAGGAGAAAGAAAACTCTGAATTCAAACCTCTGTTGCCTTCAGCTATACCCAATCATGGGAAAAGCTTCGGGAGTCAACCCTAAGGAAAAATCAGGAGCTGGCGACCCTAAGGCAGTTTGCAGCACCCGGTGCTACACCCTGGCAGAACCTGCGACGCCGCTGACTCCAAACTGTATCGGCACTGCCGTTCCTTTGGATACATCAGCTGCGTGGAGAGGGGGGAAAGTGATGTGTGGGTGATAGCTAATACCCAGACTTCGCGACTGAATGAGGACATAGATGGAGATAGAGAGATAGATTCTCAATTTAAAGTACAACAGAGTGACCTGCCTTATGTTGTCAATTTGAATAACAAAGCGTTTTTTTTTTAAATATTAAGATAAAATATGTAATATCTTTACCAATGGTTTGAGGAACAACAACAACAACAAAATATTTGGAACATATTTCCTTATGATCTATAGTGATAGGATAAAACATATATATATATATATATATATATATCAGTGTATCTGTATATACTGTAAACATACTAAGTTTCATTCCAATAATCCAAGAATGTGTCACTTTATTGCTAGTATGGCAGCTGTTTATAGTCTATAAATGCAAATGTTGACAGGCTAAATGCACGGTAGGGACACAGGAATAAATTAAAAGGGCATCACCAGACTATTTATAGAAGGCATTCATAGTTGAATGTTATGATATACAAAATTATTCATAACATTCAACAATTATTGTACTGTTGCAATATTTTGAAGTTGTTTTTGTTTGTCAAAAACTTTGAAAGAATGATGATTCATTATTTGAATTTTGTATATTTATTATGCTAGACAATTTATGTGGCTAGACTATTTATGTGGCTAGACAATTTATGTGTAAGTATTCTGAAAGTGTTGCCATCAAGTAATTTCAAATATGAATTAATTCCAACATCACATACTAGAGATTTTGTATTGAAATCTATGACTGTACTGAAAAGTATTGTCAAATGTAAAATACCATTGTATTGAATGGAAGAGTTTGTACATTTAAAAATGGAAAGATTATTAGAACAAATGAGTTTAGGTTTTTAATTTTTTTTTTTTTTGCTTTGACCAGAAAATGTTAACTATAATCATAAGTAATTTTATTGAATCTGACATCACAGATTGTGTATTTGACTTGAATTTTTTTTATGGCACTTTATATATATATACTCATTCTTCTTGTGCTTAGTTGGTTTATAACATGTGTAAACAAATAATGTTATAGACTTTTTTCTTAGTGCATATTACCTCCCCTTAAAACCCACATCAAAAAGTGCAAACTCAAGTTTACCCATTTACACCCCCCAAAAAAAAGAGAATATTTAGTTTTGAATTTTGTCATTTACCAATAAAATTAAAAATTGAATTAATAAATTTGGAGGGAGGGGGGAGAAGAGGGATAGTTACCATTTTTGTAAAACAAAAAAATTATTTATGTCAGAATGTACAAAAAAATAATTAAAAAATATATCATTCTTTCATTCTTTCAACAATTATGTGTTAACAACTAAGACAGTTATTTTTTTTTTAAACCTTGATAACTCGTCAACATATTTTATGTTTTCCACTGTAAACAAAAAATTTTTTCATCGATGGAGCTCTTCAGGAAAATGAAAAAAGTTACAAAGTGAAACCATGCAATGTGAAGGGGCGGAAAATGCTCCAAGGTCTTTCTCTATGTTCGCCAACACCACTATAATGTATTGACTTTATCCCTTTATCCACACAGCTGACTAAAAAAAAGATGCTACTCAAATAAAGCGACCACTATTAGTAATCAACTGCCCAGTGGGTTTCAGCTTTGAGAGGTTATCATTCACTCTCAAAAGGAATATGCCATGCCAATAAATGTAAAATGCCAAATAATTTAAGAATCCTTGAATGGACAGAACCCTAACCCTGACACTAGCCCCATTTGGTTGTCGTCATATTATATTTTTTTAACAACCATTATAAAGATTAAAACAAAGCATCTTGCTGCAGGTAGCGGCTTTGGGGCACTCATTTTTTTTTCAAACTAGAATACACACTGATCTTAATGATAAGTTCAATGCTCAGGTAAGAAATATAATTAACTCAAATTTAATGAATAAAATGTTTAAATTGTATGAACACTGTTGAAAAAAAAAACAACTGACTTTTTTTTAATACTTGGGAAAAAATAAATTAGAATAAATAAACATTTCAAGAACAAAAAACAAAACATTTTGTAAACATCCTTTCACCTTATAATTAAGGAGGAATAGTTTCCCCTGTGTGTGTGTGGGGGGGGGGATATGAAAATGAATGTTAAATGAAAGAAAATGACTCAAATTTAAATTTTGTGGTTGGGGTTTTTAGAGCTCAAGCTTTCAAACTGTGTTCCACTTGTAATTCTATGAGATCAACTAGACTAATACGAATTTTCTTTTGTCCATCTGGTGTGTGACGAATGTAATCCACGCTGCAGGGTTTCTTGGGAGCTTCCTCGCAACGCTCCATTAGGATTTTTGAAATGCAGAAGTCAATAAAGCTTATTTTGTTGGAATCGTTGACACCCTCTTGGATGCCCACGGGAGGTGGGGTGTCCGCTACTTTCACCTCCTGCTGAGCAGCAGAGCATTCGGGCTTGACTAGGTCGTGGTATAATCCGGCAGTTCTAGACAGCAGAAGAGATTTCTTACTTTTGATTTTCAAAGGGGGCTCACCGTGACCCTGTGGCCGACCATTAGAGCTGATGGTAGACACTGGCGATGTAACGTCCGACTGAGGTAGAGCCGTGTCTGAATGCTGGGAAACACTGGAAGAAGTCAATGCCTGATTTGTTAAGCCTCCTGCGGGAGCCTGACATCTGTCATGAGAGTGAAGCAAGGGTTTGACTTTTTGTTCACACTTCGATTCAGTTAATGTAGGTTTCATGGCAGGGGCTAAACCTTCACTGACCACACGGACCTTCAAGTCTGGCGACTTTGAGGATCCAAGTAACCTGCTGAGTTCGCTCTCTTCTTTGTAATTTTTATTGGATAACTGGACACTGGGTCTTCCGTTCCATGAACAGGAACCATCCTGATAAGTTTTAACGTCTTTGGGATAGTAAGCACTGGAATCTGCTCCACCTCTTTCTGAATCTGCAACCAATCGCTTTTCATTGACCACCTTAGTGTAGACAACTGATTGAGTGTTGAAGTCATGAAGGACAGGACTTTGATCTTCCTCGTGGTATGGTTTGGACTGATATCCCTCGGACAGGACGCTGTGGTCAGATGGATGGGTTATTGTGTAGGGTGATGATGGTGAAAAAACAGCAGGAGATAATCGGGACGCCTGGTAAGCTCCGGGCTTGAAATTGCCAGCAAAGTAACCCGGACTTGGACTTCGGTGAGAATGGACATGATAAGATGATTCTAATGGGACTGTTGGTGATGGTACACTGTTTGGTGATCTGGACATCCCTGAGTGCTGCAGAGTGTAGGGGCTTGCTCGCTGCAAATTATTATCCACATAGGAATACACACTTGGGAAGTCTATGTGCTCCTTAATGGCATAGTCCAAGCGAGGCCTCTTGGCAACAGGCTCATGACTCTTAGTTCTAACGCTGAGATCCAGAGGCTGAGCATCGTCTAGGTGACCATAGGTCAAAACCTCGCGGCCTCCTCTTGGACATGCCGCCGAAGGGTAGGACGAAGAGACTGGCGAATGCAGAGAATCCGTAGATAATGGAGAACAGCTGCCACTCTTGGAATACGGTCGATCACAGTAGGTGTAAGACACACTCGGATGATTGTATGGCATTTTTAAGACGTAGCTGGCAGCCACAGGAGTCAATAATGGCAGTTCAAAAAGAGGAGACGATCTGAAAGAAAGAAAATAAAACTTTATATACTTAAATCTTTACCCACAAAAAAAAAATATTTTAAACTTCAGAGTTATAAGGTAAATTAGCACATTACATAGTCTTACTGGCAATTTAAGAAACCACAAAACAAGCTCTAGATATTGGTATAAAATCTAAATTATGTTATCAGTTTAGATTTCAGTTCTAATCTCAATCCAACGACCTTATTTTAACCTAATTATAAGTATGGAGTCATGATGACATGTAGTCATTGCAATTGCGAGAATGACGCCAAATGATTCTAATGGGGTCATGTCAAAGAAATGAATGTTTTATTTCTGGTGGCTACTTGTCTACATAAAATGCACGTAGTTAATGGGAAATTGTCCAAAGAAACTTCCTTTTTGCCTTAAACGCTGTATTAAATAGTTTCATGTTATTTTATGAATAGAAATAAATATTTTTTGGAAAGCTATCCAAATAAAAATATTTGCACTTTTTGTTTACAAGTTGTGGCAGGGGTGGGTCAGGCGAGATATATATAAACAGTTAATAGTTAATGGATATCTGCTAAATAGATATTCTACAGGAAATTAGATTTTTTCCCCTAACTTGTTGTTTCAAAACTTTAGTTCGGTGTGGCTATTAAATGGGAAAAGTCTTTGTAATAAGCTGCTACGGTCAGTCCGAAATGACATGAAATGATTGCTATCCTCAGTGTAATGTGGTCTGTGTGTGCTATACTCTGTCTACTGTGGTCTGTGTGCTATCCTGTGTGTGCTGCGGTCTGTATACAACTTGAAAGAGGACAAGGTGAGAACGCACGGCACGAGGTCAGCTCGAGTGCCCTCTGCCGTCCCACACCCCCTCCCCCGCCCCAACACCAGGCTTGAGCTGTTTATCGATTTCAGAACGATGAATAACCCTTTCTCCCATCGATTTGGTTTTTTACTTTATCAAAGGCCCAGTATCTGCCAAGTTTGGTTTTATATTAGGGCCAAAGAACGTCCGAGTTTTTCGACCACATTTTTTTTTCTTTTTTAGCGTTTGCTTTTTTTACTCACGAATCGTAGAGAACGTCACAGCAGAAGTCGGTCGGCGTCTGGGAGAGGGTGAGGAGGAGGGGTACTCTACCAAGCATCCAGCGTTGGGAGGGGGGGGGCGATAAAGGTTGGGGGAAGCCGCCAGTCAAGGGGAAAGACTCGCACTCATGCGAAAAAGGGGTGGGGGTGGGTGCTTAAAACGTGCGTCATCGGAGACCTCGAGATTCCCCCCCCCCTCAACTAATGTTTACCTTTTTAGTGGCGGGGGTAGGGGGGAGAGGGTGTGAATGGGGAATCTAAAAATAACTTCAAGGTGAAATAGGCAGACATGTAACAGCACGTCTTTTTTTAAATCGCCTTTTACAAAAACTTTAAAGATGAATGCAAAGTTCGTGTTAAGGACGCACGCACACACACACACCCCATTCTCAACAACAAATAATGTTGCAGTCACTTTCATCTCGATTTGAAGAATAGTCTGGGGATCGAGCCCAAAAATCATTCGCGTTAATAGCCTTTGTCAACTCAGCTAACCAGCCCTACAACTATTTTAGCTTGAAATAAGATCGGATAGAGTCAGATTTGATCAAATTTGTTAGAATCGGATTAGATTGTGCGAAAGTTTTAGCTTGAAATAGGACAACACATTCATGCCGAAGTCCACTTCTCCTTCCAGCGTTTTCCATCCTTGAAAAGAGTGTATAGAAGGAACTAACAGAGAAGAGGAACTCTCCGGGACTTATCATTCATTAAGATGATTGACTGTGATAATGTTTTATGCCTGTCTTTGAGAAATCTTTATTCGAAATATGTCTTGCTTTAAGAAAAATACTGCATACTGCACTCTAACTCTTTGACAAGAAAAACACTTTCAAATTCTACACTGTAACTCTTTGACAAGAAAAACACTTTCAAATACTGCACTCTAAAAACTTTTAACAAGAAAAACACTTTCAAATACTGCGCTCTAACTCTAAACAAGAAAAACACTTTCAAATACTGCACTCTAAATCTTAACAAGAAAAACACTTTCAAATACTGCACTCTAAAAACTTTTAACAAGAAAAACACTTTCAAATACTGCACTCTAAAAACTTTTAACAAGAAAAACACTTTCAAATACTGCACTCTAACTCTTAACAAGAAAAACACTTTCAAATACTGCACTCTAACTCTTAACAAGAAAAACACTTTCAAATACTGCGCTCTAACTCTTAACAAGAAAAACACTTTCAAATACTGCACTCTAACTCTTAACAAGAAAAACACTTTCAAATACTGCACTCTAACTCTTAACAAGAAAAACACTTTCAAATACTGCGCTCTAAAAACTCTTCAAGAAAAACACTTTCAAATACTGCACTCTAAAAACTTTTAACAAGAAAAACACTTTCAAATACTGCACTCTAAAAACTTTTAACAAGAAAAACACTTTCAAATACTGCACTCGAACTCTTTGACAATAAAAACACTTTCAAATACTGCACTCTAAAAACTTTTAACAAGAAAAACACTTTCAAATACTGCACTCTAACTCTTAACAAGAAAAACACTTTCAAATACTGCACTCTAAAAACTTTTAACAAGAAAAACACTTTCAAATACTGCACTCTAACTCTTAACAAGAAAAACACTTTCAAATACTGCACTCTAAAAACTTTTAACAAGAAAAACACTTTCAAATACTGCACTCTAAAAACTTTTAACAAGAAAAACACTTTCAAATACTGCACTCTAAAAACTCTTCAAGGAAAACACTTTCAAATACTGCACTCTAAAAACTTTTAACAAGAAAAACACTTTCAAATACTGCGCTCTAACTCTTAACAAGAAAAACACTTTCGAATACTGCACTCTAAAAACTCTTCAAGGAAAACACCTTTCAAATACTGCACTATTCTAACTCTCCAAACGATCCCTTACATACAGATCTAGATGGCTGAATGACACTGGATGGTTGTATGGCTTACTGAATTTTAAGAAAAATATGTTCTATTTAAGCAACCATTTTAGGATTATGTTGGCCTGGTCGACATAAGTCGAATGAAGAGTATGATTGATCCTCGCAAAAAAAAAAATTGTCAAAACATTATGACTTTTATACACTGAAAGAATTCTAGGTTACACAGAACTAACATTTAGCGAGCACGCGCAAACTGAAAGAACTTAATACCGCAACAATAAATCACATTCATCAAAGCCTTATTCGTCAGATGCATACTTAGCAACATTGCAATGGTTAACTGGCCACCATAATTAGTACATATTATTATAGAATTGAATGATGTGCGAAAAAAAAAAGATGATAAATGACTACTTAGGAGCACCGTAGTTTTTTGTTTTTTTTTTAATCGCGCGAGAACGCGTGTGTGAGAGATGGGGGGAAGAAGAGTGTGAAGGGGAGCGATGAGACAAACCGTGTGAGACAAAACGTGAGACAAAGAGCAAGAAGGTGGGGAGGAGAGAAAGAGAGAGAGAGAGAAAGAACGAGAAAGAGAAGAAAATTATCACGCGAAAGAAACGTGCCAATAGACCAGTTTGGTGCACCATACATTTGTACTGAATTAAATCTCTAAGGGGAGAGGGGAGAAAATCTGCTGAGCAAGCGTTTTGAATTTTTTTTTTTTTTTTAAAGATATTCTAAGTAATACATGGCGAGGAACTTGATAGCAGATGGACAATACCGTTATAAGAATATAATGTCTTGGTATTTACGAGACTCACTAAATGTATCCATTCGTGTCACATAAACTGTAATAATTCGGTAAAAAGTTCTTTTCGGGTCACTGGGAATTTTAAAAGGAAAAAAAAAAGGTGCTTTTGTTTCCGCAAGTAACTGGTGGCATATGGGACCAGCTCCGATGTGCGTCCCCCGACATTTAGTGCATATTACCAAGACTTTTTTTTGTAAACAAGTTTCATAGGTCGAAAATATATATATATATTTGTTTTGGCATTCACATTTAGTCCAATTTTCACCCTAAGCAAATTCCACAAACAATCAAAACCCGTCTAATAATACGCAGTGGACTTTATTCTGGTCATTTATCTTATAATATTGGATATCGGTCTATGTGCTAGAAGTTTGACCAGACCAGCTCTTAGACCTAGATCTAGATCTGTGTGCTAAAGTAGATTTAATTTATTTACATTGTAGTACGTAGCAAAATAACATTATGAAAGTATTTTGGTGTGACTATCAACAGAAAAAAAAACTAGATCTAGAACAAGAGTTAGATTTCAGTGAAAAAAAATGACAGTTAAATTAAATTAATCTTGCACCTAGACCTAGTCGTTACAGAGCTAGATCTAGATCAAATGCACAGCAGCAAGGCCAAGTAATGTCTTTAAACGCTTAGTAGCGTGTGTCAGTGTATGTTTAACATTAACCCAAAGCATTAACTCGAATAATTTAAAAAAAATGGGACTAATTATAGACATTTGTTTTCTCTTTTACGACATATGAAAAGAAATACACCTTATTATACGGGCGTTAAAAAAATAGCACATTTCCTCATCTATTCGTTACATATTTCACCGCCATTTTTTTTTTCAGGCTAAGTAGGTCAGCGATATCGCTCGTCTAGGACTCGAAGTTGAAGGACGTCACACAGCAAGGGACGAGTGTTGGGTTTGGGAATTAGGACAGAACAGCGCGCTACCAAGTCGGCCCCGTATAGCGCACACATGCACAGACAAAAGGGTGAGGTTAATGCCTAACATTGTCGACACAAGGCCAGAGTATTCCATTCTGTTTATCTATAAGTGTAATCAGAAAGCATGCTGAGATATGCTATCAGCAGAAGGTGAACGAGATGTCTGGGACAGTTGCAAGGTGTTTTCGGGTTATAAATTACAAATATAAACAAACACTGCTCTAATTTAATTAAACGATAACGACTTCAGTGTTATTGGCTTCTTTTTTTTTTATAAAAATGAGTTTTAAAAAAGGCCAGATGAATGTGCACTGAATTTACTAATGAGTTAACCTAAAGGCAATGACAGAAAGAGTCTTTTGATCAGAGTAATAGCGGAAGTAATGGATAAGTGGTTGTCGGTGGATGCTCTCGCGTGACCTCTTCACGGTAACAATTTCAAGCCACGGCTTGTGAAATAAATGCATAAACATGTTGACCTATTACAAGTTATATTCTTTTTCTTTTAAAGTAGGTGTTGATCTGAAACAAATCCAAATCGATATGTGTAACAGCATCTGTAAATCTTAAATAAATACTGAACATGTATATTAAGAGGATTAGACTACTATATTCTTTCTGTACTTATTTTATAGATTGACGAGACCAATCAATAAAAACTCAATGCTTCATTATACAAAAAGTTTTAAAACTATATTTTTGACACAGTGGTACAGAATTTATCAAATCATCCTCAATTACACATTTGAAGAATAAAAAAATCAAAATCGTGGACAATTCTTATCACAGCGAAGAAGAAAGTTATACGTTTTACATAACAGTGACAGGCTCAAAGTAAAATTTAGTAATGAAAACTTACAGAACTTGTTATAATTACGTAATATATACTAGGAGTAACCGGTGGGTATAAAAAAAGTAATTTAAAAGTATCTCCCAAAAATTTAGACAAAATCTAGGACAGTGCTAACCACTACGGAGCTAACAACTACAGTGCTAAAACTGCTGCAGTGCTAACAACTACGGGGCTATCGGCTACAGTGCCAACAGCTACAGGTCTTACAACCATTGTGCAAGAAGCCACACAACCTGTTTCTAAAAATAACTACGAACAACACCCCAACAAAAAAAAACTAGCATTTTTGTCAGAACAATAAGATGTCGTCATTAAGCCACCCCACTGCAATCACAAGCGTTTCAACACCAAACCTTGCGTAACAAAACAAGCAACAACAACAAAAATACGCCCCAGACAAATTTTATAAGAGAAACATGACCCCCAACCCTAAGGGGCGAGGGGGGTGGCTTAAGCGTAGGAGGGCAAGTTAGTCACGTGTTCTATCACCAAACGCCACAGTTTCTTAGGGAGTTGGTCAGGCACAGACCAGGCCATATGAGATACCGTAAGATCACTGACTGACATGAATGACAATCGAACAACACAATAGTTTGCTCCGTGACACTGAATGTGTTTTACGAGCTAATTTACAGTCCCGTGATTCCCTGGTAGATTTTAATTGGATAATAGAGTGGGAAAGGGGGTGGCATGGCGACATTCATTAACATAGTCCAGTGGTTCCCAAACGTCGCACATTCTGAGCATTTAGCCGTGACCAATCGTTGTGAAAGGCCTCAACACTGACCTGCGACGTTGCAACCTGTGGGCAGTGGAGACCGGTGGCTCTTGCCACGTCACAGGTCTGTACGACGTGGCAACGAGCTATTGGTCTAAACTGCCCACAGAATGTGACGTTGCAGGTCAGCGTTGAGGCCTTCAATGATAAATGGTCTTGGTTTAGCGGAACAGTCTGCTTATTTTTTTTTTTATAGAGACATTAATTCACGCGGTGGCCTATTAGTTAATTATTCCAGTAGTTCGTGGAAGACCTACTCAGGCCTCCCGGGGGTTCCGCGAAACACAGTATGGAAAACACTGACACAGTGATATAAAATGGCCAGGTATGGTACATAAAGCCGATTTGATTTTCAACAGAGACTTGCTTGCCCCACACTCGCCTTATGCCGGGAAGGATGAGGCTATCTAATTACTTTTGTGACTCAAATTTTTTTTAAACCAAGTAGATAATACACGTCAATTATGGCAATTTATTTTGTAATACAAAGATACATAATAAATACTAGTGTTTCTACATTTAAAAACAACCCACATAAATCTTAGGACTGAAAGACAATCTTTATTACTATAGGGTTGCTAGACACACTTAAGAGGACAAAGACCTGCAAAGGAATACCAAAGAAAAGCAAAATATTTGTTAACTGCTAATTTTTAAAATAACAATGCTTATATAAGGGAAAGAACTGCACATTTACTCTTATAATAGTAGGTCTAAATCTATTATAATAGTATCTAAATGTAGATTTCAATATATGTAGATCTACAAGCAAATGTTTTATTTTAAAAAAAATGGATTTAGGTCGATTAGCTATTTTGATAGCTCCATTCATACTATTTTTACATTCAAGCATTCGCTTTCTCATAACATTATTATTTCGTTTAATTGTTTCCAAAACACTCTCAGTGACTAGATCGACAGTGATACGTAAATTAAGACCGCGGGCTAGTACATGATCTAGATTATTCTAGAATCTAAATTAACTAGATTTATAAGTACAGACTCTAGATCTAGATTACAGATGAGATACAGATAGATTCTAGATCTAGTTTTAAAGCTAAGAATACTAATTCAGAGACCATATCTAGCTCGAACTACTTTAAATCTATAGTTAGATCTTAAAGTAAATCGATATGTAGATTATTCTACATCTACACTAGATCTACTATATCATCTAGATACATTATATTATGTAATACATAGATATATAATAGATTAGCTCTAGATATAGATACCTAGAACGTATTGGCGTGTACTTTTGTTTTTAAAGTAATTCAATTCCATACATCAGCCTGGCTAGACTACTGTAGGGAGACAACTAGATATATATGATGATATCCTAAAGCATGTCATGTTATACTGACCGGGCACTGGCATCGCCACCACAACATGACATTGATAAAACACTGACACATGACACGCTGCGAGTGTTGACGTCAGGTGTGCTGCAGGCTCCATTGTCTCCTTAGCGCCGGCTCGCTGTACGTACACACTCTAGTGCATTTCAAGCTACACGAGAGCGCGCGCGATGGAAACACGTGAACTAGCGGTACACTCGGGGTCATGTGACTAGCAAACGATAAAACATAACGCGGCGAGCAAAACGAAACAAAAACAAAAACAAAACAAAAAAAAAAAATTCGGGTGAGAGCACACAGCGCCTACGTCACCTACACGTGTAGAAGAAACAACCACTTGGGATGCTAGATTTTGTGTGTGTGTGTAAGTCGCAAGTTTAAATAAGCCACCCAGCTTACAAGCACACCAATCATATTTTAATTCAAGTACACAGCGCATGCAAATTTATAAATACTGCAAGTTATGACCTATATATTAACCTCCACCCCCCACCCAGGCTCTTACTTTTTATCAGCGTTAGTTGGCCTACAGTAAAGTACAGTTCCCCTTTCAGACCTTGCAACCTAAAGGGCAAATGATGTAAAGGTCATCTGTTTCTATGGCCGGCGGTTAACGAGGGTGTCATGTGGCCAGTACAAAGGCCAACCTTTACTTTCCCCAGCTAATGTTAGAGTTGTATGGAATGCGAGGCGCCCTAGAAATAAAGAAGTTGAGAATCCCTGCCGAGATTTGAACCCAAGACCTCCCTCGGTTCGGAAGCCAAGCGCTTTGGATTTACAAGTCAACCACCACGCTACAAGTGTTAACATTAAGTTTAATCACTTAACATTAATTAAACAAAATGTACATGTTTTTTTTTTTGTTTATTATCTCTTTCACCTAAAGATCCTTTCAGTGACTCTGTATCATATGATGATATGTCTTGAGGTACTATTCGGATGGCTACCTGGTCGTGTGGTATAAACTCTGGAATGTGGTCTCATTGATACCGGGTCTGAACCGTTCCACCCCACACCCCGGGCAGTTCTGTGAGTTTTGGGCTAATATGGAACTCTTTTAATTCTGAGGAACATTCGACACAAAACAATTATAATTTTAAAAAATAACGTCACGGGTAAACAAACAGAAAAAAAAGGGGGGGGGGTCGGATTCTTGTCACAGTCACCCCATCAAATATACAGGGCCCCCGCGTATGGCACTCGCTTACGACACTGCTTCAAGAAGAACTCCCTTTCGGACCTTGCGATCTATGATGCAGATTATGTAAAGGTCACCTCTAACTAAGCAACTATTTTGAAAATTCAAAGTCAAATACTCCCTTTCAGACATTATGATCTGTCGGTACAGGAAAGAACAACCGAAACTTGTAGGACGGATGATGTCAAGGTCATCTCTATGGCCGACAATGACCAATCGCCTTTACCTTTCCCAATTAATGTCAGCTGCCCATTAATGTTGGGAGATCCAGGGGCGTCATTAATATCCCTATTCAGAATCCCATTATCCACCGAGTTTTGAAGCCTAGACCCCTTCGTTTCGGAAACTAAGCGCGTTACCACTCAGCTGGCACGGTTGTAACTAATTATACTAACAAACTAACGTACTGACTTACAAACTAACGTACTGACTAACAGACTTACTGACTAATGAATAATAGGTCTAAATAAAAAGTCCCCTGAAAATGAAACGACTGGCTGAGCTTCTTAATGAATCAGCCCTTATGCGCCCCACTCCCATTTAATCTGGTCCCAAGAACTCGACATCCGCTTGCACGAGTAACCTGTCCTTACAAAAATAAAAAAAAGCGAAGACTACAGACAAGACTCACAGGTGAACGTGTCTGAAAGGATGGTAGGTGATTACACGTAGACTCTCGGGTGAGCATGCTTCAAGAATGCTAGGCCAGTACACATAGAGCAGACGGGCAGTAATCTCACGTTTAAGAGTCTGCGGGAGTGGTTCTCAACCCCGAGGATCGCGACCCCCTATTTGGGTCTGTGGCGTGATGGAGAGCGCGTTACACAAATGTGTGTGTGTGTGTGTCCTGGTGTATCAATTACAAATAAATATCAACAAATATATATATATATATAAATATGAAAACAAATATTCAAAAGACAGAGATACAGTATGTAAGAGACCATATAAAAAAAGTACACATTTGGTAGAGAGCTTCATTCAGGTGGGATACATAGAGATAGGAGCGACGATTTGGTGACTAGTGGTAAATGTCTGTCTGTGTCTGTCTATCCTATCCTATCTGTCTGTGTATCCTATCCTATGCAATCCAATCCAATCCATCCATCCATCCAATCCATCCATCCATCCATCCAATCCAATCCAATCCAATCCAATCCATCCATCCATCCATCCATCCATCTATCTATCTATCTATCTATCTATCTCTGTCTTTTCACGTGGATAGAATTTCAATTTTAGAAAATCAATGTACTGAGAAATTTAGGATATATATATATATATATATATATATATATATATATATATATATATACATATATATATATGTATGTATGTATGTATGTATGTATGTACGTATGTATGTATATGTGTGTGTGTGTGTGTGTGTGTTATCGGTATTTGTTAACCATTGCCAAACCAATGCTAATGTCATTAAGAAGATCTAAATTTAAAACGAACTTGCACTATCTTTGATCGACATGTTGGAATATAGAAATAGCCCATGGTTCAAATTAGCCCGACAGAGTTCACTACCCTTGTTTTGTTTTGTTTTTTCTTTTCCGCAAGCTAATTATCTTTCTTTGAAACAATTTCTCGGACCGACAGCTTTTTTTATCTTTTCCATAACTAGAACAGGTTCAATCCGTGCTGAACCCCAGGAGTTAAAAGGGCTGGACTGGCGCCCTTGTTTATGTCATTATAAGCTTGAGAAAGAAACGAGGGAGCGCCATGGGAATGGGTTGTACTCAACTTAGTCGACCCCTTACTTTAACTTAGTCAACCCTTTCTTCAACGCCAACGTCAGAACAAAGGGAGGTTGGGGGGGGGGGGAATGTTAATCCAGTACAACGCAGTGATGTCTAAATACTTACACCTACGCGTATTCAGCGGTTTAAAAAAAAAATGAGTCCCATTCTGAAGTCCTGGACTGCGACTAGAGTCCAGTCATTAACCGCAAGGGATTGGGGCCTTTATAAGTGGATGAAGGATAGACGTAATGCATGGTAGTGTCGACACATATAACGCAAACAGGAGTCAGAGCAAATGAGAGTTTAGTGACGGGGATATTGCGTCCTCACTCCAATCAGATTAGTTTTGTGTACTCTAATCTAATAGCATTCTTAGATAATTATACTTCATTATTTATCCACATGCCATTTATACGCATTTATCAGGCCATAGAGTGCGCGTAGCTTAAAGGACGTCGCAAGCCAATTTGGCAATCGCAAGAGGAGTGACCTTTAAATTTTAACTAGAATGACGTCATTTAATCGTGTGTGGGTTGTTTTTTTTTCTTGAACGGCTAAAAATAGTTCAGTAATTATAACATCGAGATTTTGTTATTAGAATCGTCAGGATGGATAGTTATATGGTTCAGGATTGATCGTTAGTTATATGGGGAAAAAATATCTACATAGGCATAAACATTTGAATATACAACATTTGAATATACAGTGGGCGAGCATACATACAGCTTTAGTTCACTAGTTTGTTAGTCTGGTTTGACAATAGTGAAATAAGTTAAATTTGTAAATGACATAGTTGCAACATAAAACTTGTGCTTGCTAAATCTATGTATTAAAAATTTTTGAGTTTTAATTCAAGTATAGAACATGTTGTTTATTTTTTTGTTCCGTTTTTTTTTTTTTTTTTACAGAGTTGTATTCCGTTAATCTGAGAGCAAAGAGTCTGCTAGATCTGTTAATAGCAAAGTTAAATAAGCAAAATTCCAGGGAAATAGCATGCCTTGAATAGCAATTGAATTGTTTTACAAATTTAACTAATGAAAAAAAAAATTCGAAGCTACGCGATAAATGTATAGCCTACATATGAATGATTTAATTTCTGCCGTCCAAATGTTTTAAGAATATTTAAATATAAATATAAAAATATTACTCCACACTCTCTTAACTACAAGGTGACGTCACACTGCCCTGCGTCACTTGCCGTCTGCTGAACAATGCATGACACGCGGCACGTCTGCAGATAATCTTTTCAACTCGCGGAAGAAGACAGTATCGTCACATGCGGTAGCTCTTCCCAAACACGTTCGTGTCCAGAGAGTATGAATCTTTTAGCTCTGTGACGTCATACGTCACGGAAGTTTCTTTCCATCAAGGTTAGCATGTAGATCTACTTCCTCTAGCACAAACGGCGACAAAGCCAAGCTAAAATATTGGTTTATAACAGCGGTTCTCAACCTTTTAAGCTCGGCGACCCCTTTTTACAATTCCTCACTTTGCCGCGACCCTCACACACAGCAATAGAAGAGTAGACAATAACAATCCATATTTACGGTGGTCTTAGGCGACCCCTGGCAAATCGTCAATCGACCCCCAAAGGGGTCGCGACCCACAGGTTGAGAACCCCTGGTTTCTAAGTATTCTAGCCGAGCAGTGTCAGTCAACATGTAACTAGATCAAATGTATATATTTAAATATAAATATGGCTTCCTTCAGGTTCATCAAATATGGATCATCTCATGAAAACGATATCGAATGCCTGGGCATTAGTTTTGATCGAAACGATGTCGCCCACACGGCAGTAACCCCCCCCCTTTTTTTTTTTCATCACGCAGCAATTGCCGATACAGTTTGGGGTTGACTCTGAAATCCTTTCCCATTTTTGAAGGAAAACTCGGAATTGAAACCTCTGCCCTGTCTGCCCAAAGGGCAACATTTTGTGGCCCACACAACTATAATATATGGACATGGTGTTCGACTCTTTAGTCTTAAACGTTTAATTAAGTTAATAAGTGAATGAAGGCTCACAGAGCACATCTTATTAATTATAATTTTATCTTATAAATAACAAACGTACGCGTATCCATGTGTTAACTCTTTCTCTCCGTTATTAATTACCACATTCTGATGGAATCAACGTTTGTATCGTCGGTTAGGAGAGAAAGAGTTAATGAGGTCTTATCTTATAAAATACAGACGTTCCGCTACCCAAATAGCCCCCATACCTTATGTAGATCTACGTAATAAATATGTCGATTTATTTCACGGACACAAAACAACGTCGAATTCCATTCAAACAAAATATTGAAATAACGTCAGAACAAAAAATTACCACCTGTCATTTAGTATTAGCATTCGGTATACCGTCTGCCTAAATGTGGCCTCGACTTCATCCTAGTAATCTCCGCCCCATTTTTTTTCTCAACTCACAAAGATGGAAGACTGAACCCGCTAGTTGGCCAGTCATAATCTACTCTCCTGTCGTTGAAAGGAATGCAGTTCGCGCGTGGATACGAGGTCATCAAACTACATTTTTGGTTCAGCCCTAATCGTAACAAACATCTGCGCCACACGAAAAAACATATCGCTATTGGAGAAAATCCGCCAGTACAATGACCTTCCTCGACAAGCAGACGTGGCCCCAAACACGAGTTATATCGGTTAAATATGATTTCGTCATTACTAGGCAAAAAGGGAATAACCCGATAACATGAGCCATGCTAGCAGAAGAGACGAATAAATAATACTATAAACAAGCAAAATAAGAAGGAAAAAAAAAGCTTTAAAATATCTATAAGGGAAAGAACTGTACATTCACAGCTATATATCTCAATACTGTAAGATTTATTTCCGTTTTCTATATCAAACAGTATAAATTATCACTAATTAATAATTTAATTGATTAATTGGTATTAATTGGTTTTTGTAATGATTTTTTTTGTCAGGATCATTGTATACCACAGCGGTTCTCAACCTTTTATGCTCGGCGACCCCTTTTCACAATCCCACACTCCCCGCACACACACATACAGCAATAGAAGAGTAGACAAAAAAAACATATTTTCGATCGTCTTAGGCGACCCCTGGCAAATCGTCAATCGACCCCCAAGGGGGTCGCGACCCACAGGTTGAGAACCCCTGGTATACCATCAGAAAAGTTGAACTTGATCCGAGAATGGGGAAAGTGGGGAACAACGCGTACAAAATGTGTACCAGACAGACAGTTGATATAAGCTCTGTAAAAAAAAAAGGAGGGTATCTATCACAAACACTCACATTTTAGATTAGTGAATCGAATATTATTTCAAGTATTTTGTAAACCTGTTTTTACTCCTCTACCCTCCCAGCCCCCCCCCCCCAAACCTTATATCTCAAATGACTGTATTAATTCCAATGAGAAAAACAAAAACCAAGAATGAATGGTTTACCAACTGAATGAGAAAAAAAAAAAGCGGAGAGAGGGGGGGGGGGTGCTAAAACAAGACCCACACATTCATTCCTGCCTCGCCAGCGGCTTCGATCCAACGGTTTAAAATTAATGCCCCCCCCCCCCCCCCCCGACGTTTGACGATATTCGATTACACAATAAACAACGGTATCGTCAACATGTTTACGTCACTGGCCCGGGCAGGTAGATCTTTTACAAGAAGATAAACTGGCCCTGGTCACCGATTCTCAAACGACAGATCGTTGGCTAAACAACACGACATTAAATTAAATAGTAGTAAATGGCTCCAAACAGACACATTTAAGGAAACCCGGGTCAGAGGCAGCGCCGGACTTAGGCCACTGCAACCTATGCGGTCGCAGTGGGCCCCGCACTTTCATAGGCCCCGCGCTAATTCTAAGTGTAAATCATTAAATTAAAACATTATAGCTTCCTGATTATCCAGGTGCTAGTAGAAATCTCTTGTAATTGCGGAATATACCAAAAAGTTCTGGAAATCTGAAATTATTAAAAATCTCCTGAAAAATAGACACAATTGTCATTTTGGGCGCCAATCCTACGCGCGATTAAAAAAAACAAACAAACGGCATTGTCAGCTTTCATTTAATAAAAAATTAAGACAAAATCTTAATGTTGACATTATGCTTTTCCCTACCCAGACGAGGCCCCAATCAATCCGTTTCGCATAGGGCCCCGCAATTGCTAGGACCGGCCCTGGTCAGAGGAGAGTCTGATAGAACTAGATTCAAAAAAGGTTTTACACCTTCATAAAGCTATCCATTATTGTTATCGAGAGTATGTGTGTGGGTTTCCAAGGTGATGACGAAGAAAGGGAGCATTCATTTTTATTTTTTTTTGGTGTTGGAGAATGATGAAATCACGATAGGGTCTGTCATAATTTATGTTAAGGACGCAGACGATTTAGAGACACGAAAGAGTAAAGACGTGTTTTTGTTGTGAGTTAGATCTTGCTAAAATATCAGTTTATTTCATTGCATCTCAAGTTGAATTTTTTCTGTATTGTAATAAAAGTTATATTTAGCTTTGTTTTTTGAAAAGTTTGTTCAGTTATTTCATGTTCTAAAATAAAATAAAAATATAATACATCTACGTCAGGTTGTGTTGTGTTACATAACTAACAATCTGGTGTTACAATCCAGCGACCGAGTTACAACATTTATCTTATGGATTATAACTGCAATCATTAAATAAATAAATAGTGGATATATAAATAAGTTCTGTCGTAGAGCAAGGCTGAAATACTGCGGCATTTTACACCTCTAGAGTATGTCATTCCCTTTGCAACTTCTTGTGTGACTAAAGAGGCAAATCCTTGATACACAACTGTGGTCACAGGTAGGTCATATGTAATCACCAAGCGCCGTTGCATTTTCACCCTTCTTTCTACTGCTGTTGTGTATGGCATCTGCAATCCGGGACCCTTCCTTTATGCTCGCTCTCCATTTGGATCTAACCAGTGCCACTTTTTCCCAGCTGCTAGTGTCGATTTTGAAGAGCTTCATGTCGCGTTTGCATACATCTGTATACCGTAAAAAGGCTGAAATATAATGTAGAAAATAAGCTTACGGAGACTAAAGGCCCCGTAAACAAGGGCAGTTACAACCACTGCAAAATGGTTCATAAGCCCATATCCTAGTGGAAACATTATAACTGTGAAGGCACAGCCCTTGGGCGCCTTAAAATTACGTAAATCGTACTCCCTAACCCTTCAATTAGACTCCAACACGCTTTGGTTGCAATTTACAACAACAAAAAACAACAACATAATTAACAATATTCGTCTAGCTTTCGTTAAACAGCCCTTTATTTGAAGACCTCCATTACTTTGATTATTTCGATTATCATCCGCCTTTTAAGGCACGTGACGAGGCTGATGACGTAAACGTTGTTATTTTTAGCCTTTTTTTTTGTTGTTTTGTTTTCCCTAAGTCACAAAGTCGACATTGCTGAAAAGACTTCAAGCGTTTCATTTCCTCTACAAGTCAAGCAGAAGCACGTCATCAGTTTTCGACAGGTAAAAAAAAAACACAACAGTTTGCTCCCTTTCCAAAACGTTGGTTCCTTTAACGAGGGCATTTTGATTTTTTCATGAAAATGGAGATTTCAGAAAGGCGGGACATGTCTAAAATGCCCGTGATTTACATCACAAGTCTCCCAGCCAAGGCTTCTCTCGGCGTCAACTGGCGGATGGAAACAGTCTCAGGAGGAGATGGTTAGGTGAATAGAGAGATAAAGACGTTGGGGTCCATTGCAATAGCTGGGATGGGAGAAAGCCTCAACAACCTTGTCACTTTCCACACACCGTTCTTCAAGGGACAATTTCCAGGCAGACACCACGGCTCGGCTGGTACAGAGAAGAAATATCGAGAAGTTTCCCCGATGTGTTCGGCCTCCGGCCTCACCTCTAACCCGAGCATATTGGGATATGCTATATCGGTAATAAGGCTTGTCTTCGAAGATTAATGAAGAATGCAGTATTTCCCGTGGCTACGTAACCCCAGCTGCGACCTACATACTTAGCTACATCCAGTGCAGACATCGGTAATAGGGATGTAACTAATGACACCAGTTTGGATCCCCCTTGGCTCTAGGAAAAAAAACAACAGTAGTTCTGACAGGCCGATGAAGGGCCGATTCGTGGGCCTAGAGTTCCAAGACTCTTCAACCCAACTCTGAGCAGTTACAAAGAAGTAGAAATTCAAAAGTCTCACCATGTGAGAGACGGCCATTCTCAATATCAGCGGTTCTCAACCTTTTAAGCTCGGCGACCCCCCCCACACACACACATACAGCAATAGAAGAATAGACAAAATACAATCCATATTTTCGATGGTCTTAGGCGACCCCTGACAAATCGTCAATCGACCCCTCAAGGGGTCGCGACCCACAGGTTGAGAATCCCTGCTCTATATCCATCTATAGCTCTAGATTGGACTCCACAAAGCTAATTCATTTAATAAGTAGGTATACTATTGTTCTGTGTTTTATGTTCGCAACAATCTTCTCATATCTTGTCATTGCTTAATCGACACCGATTTCATTATTGCTGATGTATTTGTTTTGTTTAGAGAAAACTTAATGGAGGTTCTTGTTGCGATTATTCAACAGGCCAACATTTGTGTACAAACGTCCATGGACGCATCCGACGCCCTGAGCACACGTGTTTTTATTATTAAAATAACATTTATCCAGGTAGCTCCGCCCGGCTCTGTGATAAGTCGTATCACGTGACAAAATTTACGTCAAACCATTAAAGCGTGAAGAAATTATTTTTTTTTCAAAAAGCTAGAAAAAAAAAAAAGACATAAAATATTCGGCTGACATATATGTATGATCTAATTTCATTAAAGGTGACAGGCCGCGGCCTTAATTTCTCCTGCAATCGCTTAGTTAATGGGAACTAACAAGAATTCAGAAAAAAAAGCAAAAAAAAATAAAATAAAATAATAATAATATAATAAATCTGATGACGCCGCCATTGACAGACAATCAGTCTTCCAAAAAAAAAAAAACAATAAAAGATCACAGTGTTATGGAGTGTGTGTACGCCTGTTTGTATTGGACGATGTATCCTGATGCAACCATTAAGTTGGATTGATGCAGACGGGCGTATACAAAATGCGGCTGATGAAATAGGAGTAAAAAGTCGAATACGAGTGACAGAACCAGAGGCGTAGTGAAGGGGGCAAGGAAGCACGATGCCCCAGGCGCCACCCTCGGGGTGGGTGGGTGGGCGCCACACGTAGTCTATATTTCTATGTGATGTTCATGGAAAATGGGGGTGCGCCAATAAAGTACCTTGCCCCGTGCGCACGTTTTGCTCTCTGCGCCTCTGGATAGAACATGTGATAGTAGTTGTTTTGATAGCCATACAAACGGACGGACGGACGGACAGACAGAGAGATAGATAGATAGAGAAAATAACATATCCTGTTAATACCAGTTCAATGCCCTTACTACACTATTTTTCTCACAAGTCCAAGAAAGTGCCCTAACCATAGCGCCGTTTGTCAAAATAGCGCCCACAACAGTGCAACCCAAACCACCACCTCCCCTCCTCTCTCCCTCACTCCTCTCTCCCTCACCCCTCTCTCTAATCCCAACTACTGATTGAGGAAAATGTGCAAAAAAAAAATGGCAAGGGAAATAACTCTCCAGGGTCAATAACTTACAACTCAGATATATATATATAGACTATTTTTATTCGGTTTCTCCAGTGAGTTAGAGCATTAGATCTAGATTATGTTGAACCAAAAAAAAAATGCAAAGTTTATTTTTTTCTTCCCAAGACATTCCTGCACATGAATGTATTGCGTGTTTCTTATTCTATTCAAATCCACTAAGGTCATGGGCCATTCTGAACAAAACGATGTGTCGGCCTGACTGCAAGACACGTAAACTAGCTGGTGTGTAGTTTTTTAGAAAAGAAAAAAAAAAGGCAGAGTTATTTCAACATTGACAAAGACGGCTAAGACAGTTTTGTGATTTTTCACAATACACAATAGAACGATGTTTGTGTTTTCTCGATAACAAAGGTTGAACTCTGGAAAGTGGGTGGAGCCGGGAAAAGTAACGATTTCCGGTTTCTCTGAATGAGATAGAGAACTGCCAAGTCCTGAAGACAATCCTCGAAAAGCCGACTTGACACTTTTTCCTGAACCTGGGTTCAGGGTAAGAAGGCCATGTTGACATTTAGCATGCCAGTGTATTGTGCTCACGTCAAGATAACGTGAAATTAGTACAGTAAGTAAAGGTGAGTGCTTGCTGCTAAAGGGGAAGGTGATGTAAAGCTCATCTGTTTTTCGGGCCGACGGTTACCGAGGCGTTCATGTGGCCAGCACAACGACCAACCGCCTTTACTTTCCCCAGCGTATGTTAGGTACCCATTAGGGTTGGGGGTCGCCTCGGGATTAAAAATGAAAGTCATCGAGAATCGAAATTGAAACTTCTCAGTTCGGAAGTCAAGCGTTTTACCACTAGGCCACCACATCTCACGACTATTCAGTACCCGGTACTATAAAGAAAAAAAAAGTATATATATATTATAGGCCTATATAATTATGGTGATTATGTACAAAATATCGACTCCAAATATCGAGAGACAAAATTATTCATGTTATGGAAGTTTACACCATGACAATATATATGACATTATTTATATTTTAACTTTTTAAGACTCAACGGGTCATTGAAATCATTTGCCCACTCTTTGTTAATAACTCATTGCCCCATCCACTTCTGGATGCTCACAATTAGTTTCAAATAGATGTGTTACAATCTTTTTTAAAGACCAACTATAACAATACGGCAATATAAATTGAACAGCAGCGCGTGACTAATATGACCTTTCACCTCACGTGAAAAAAAATAAAAAAATAAAGCGCGATAGAAAGGTCAATGCTCTTCCTAGAGCTAAGTATCGGCTTCCAGGCTGTTGACCTGTTTCCTGACACTGGCCGGTCTACATCGGATCTTCAGTCCAGATGACACCAAACTGAAGATCCGTGTTGACTTGATCCTGTGTTGGACTGGGGGGGATTCATCTCTAGACCCAAATATGTCCCCCCCCCCCCCCGTACAAAAACAAATGGCAAATAGTAGTTTTATGGAGCGTGTTTGTATTGGCTGCTGAATTCTGATGTAACCTTACATTTAGATTGACGCAGACTACTAGATAAGAGGGAGAAAGGCTGATGTAACGATATAGAAGGTCATAGCCGCGAGACAGAACGACTTGTGTTTATAGTAGTGTTTTTTGTTGTTGTTTTTTTTTCAAGTGAGTTGAAATATATTTAAAATCGTTTGATATCTTGCTATTTCATTTGTGTAGGCAGTGACGTCAGACCAGTGACGTGGCAACGAGCTATTGGTCTAAACTGCCCACAGGTTGCGACGTCGCAGGTCTATCTTATATTTTTAACAATGGCTCAAAACTTGCCTACAGGCCTTCAATAACTATTGGTCTCGGTTGGACTGTCTGGAGGTGCAACCCAACACCACCTATATTAAAACTTTAAAAAAACTGACCAAGTAAGTAAAAAAAAACTGACCAAGTAAGTAAAAAAAAACTGACCAAGTAAGTAAACTAAGGAGCAACAACACAAGTGGTCAGATTACAAAGGTCTGTTTAGTAAGTGATGTCCAGTTCCACATTTCCTTGACCAACGGTCTACCATGGCTTTCTGTGATCAGTCAAACGTTCGCCACGCTCAATATTCGCGGTTCTCAACCCGCGGGGCGCGTGCAACATGTTCAAGCTGGAATGCGTTCATTTTATTTCAAGTTGTTCATATTTCATTATTGTCTTGCCAAGAGTTTGTTATCGACGTCGAATTTAAATCGTCAAATAGAGGCGTCTTTTTAAGCAAATGATAAAAATAATAGAGTGTAGAATAAATGAGAATTGAGCCATCTCACACCCTAATCTCAAGAAAAAGGAAGCCTATTATAAGCTATCTCGACATGACCAACGCAAAATTTTTCGACTCAGAACCGGACACATCAGAATGAGACAACATATGTTCCGGAAGCTTAAAGTAGGGACGAGCGAAACCTGCCCTTGTGGAGCATCAACAGAGAAAGCTGACCAAGTTCTTCAAAGCTGCGTACTATATCAAGAAGCCCGAACAAGACTCTGGAACCAGAACAAAAACTATATGGAGAACTGCCTGATCTGGAAACCACTGCGCGGTTCAACTCAGATATTGGATTACTGGCCTGAACTCCCTGATCTGGAAACCACTGCACGGTTCAACTCAGATATAGGATTACAGATCTGAACCCTCCGACATGTTAAATGAGAACGAAGATGAAGAAGAAGAAACACTGCGTTAGCTTTAAGAAATGTACGGTTGTTGCAACGGGATGAATGTCTACCCAGAAATGCGCTTACTCTAAGTTCAGTTGACGTCTTTTCGCGTGACCAAATCAGGCCCGCTACAAGACGTCTTGCTGACACGAAGACTATCCAACAACAAACTGTTAAACGGCAATAAAACACTCCACCATTGGAACAATCCCCCCCTTTCACACACATACACACACACAAATTCATTGTGTGTGTATTTTCATTGTGTGTGTTTGTGTGCGTGTAAATAACTTTTATTTAATACTTCGAAAGTCTACACAATCTGTTGAGACTTCAAGCACCAGGGATGGCCGACCTTTACGAACCAGGCCCCAGAAAAAAAATAATAATAAGGTCGTCGCGACATGCATGTGGCACATGTTCCTGGGGATGAAGAGGGAAGGGGATTGGGTGCAAGGGAGGGGCAACAGGTCTGACATGGGTTCATGGAGATAAAGCTGGTACAGGATTTGGTGTGGGGGGGGGGGCGGCGCAGGAACAACCAATGGAATCTCGCCCTGGTGAACATATGGCCCTTATGTTGCGGAATAAAAGCTACAAGACTTGGAGGTGACTATAGTCAAAAAACACAAAATGTAACCTAAGCACTAACATCCAATGTTTCTATTCGAGAATACCACCTAATTTTATTAATGAAATGAAACTTAATATTTTATGAGATCTAGATCTTTTTAAAAAAAAAAAAAAAAACAAATACGTTGTCTACAGAAATTGAAAACGCCAACAAAGTTTTTTTGTATTTCCATAATCTCTCTTTAAAATAGTGTATATGTCAGTGATGCTCAACCTTTGCCAGCCGGGGGGGGGGGGGGTGGATATATTTTCCACAAGCTTGTCACGTGATGATTTAAAACTTTCTTCTTCCATTTTTCTACCCTCTGTTTAACTGTGTGGGCAGAAGACGCAGGGCCGGTCTTAGGTATTTGGAGGCCATAGGCAAAGTGAATTTGGTGGCCCCCAAGTTAAAAGCAAAATAATAATAATAATAATTTAATTAAATTTAAAAATAAGCACCGAAAAAAAAATGACGCGATTCATAAAACAACAACAATGGTCTTCTAACATAAGTACTCTAAAACACGTATATTTAAACATGCATTCATAAACCTTTGAGTCATAGGAGAGACTTACAGCTTGACTAACAGACGTACGTACTCTGTTATAGTTGGGAATTGATACAAGTTTCGCTACGTTTTTAGTCCAGTGCGAGGCTCCCACCAATCGGAGGCCATAGGCGTGTGCCTATTTTGCCCCGCGTCAGGGTGCGGTTTGACCCGCAGGCCGTAAGTTGAGCATCACTGATGTATGCCATGAAATATGTAGGTTATATATGGAATGTAACCTTGTGGCCTTGCTTTTAGACTGTTGCTATATTTCTTGAATGTACTTAACAATATTAACAGACAAAATCTATTTACCTATGAACACATATATACATAACATTACTAATATTTCTCATAACAGAAATTAAATCTTTACACTTGATATCCAATATATGACTGCCAGATATAAGTTACTTTTTTTTTAAAACTAAATATATCTTCTTTCTTTTTAATGTCACAGTGTCATTATGACATGGGAGGGTCAGACTGACCCCCATTAACAGCGCGGCATGTCTGGTGCTAACGAGGAGAGCAGTGCTGGAGAGGGAGGGGGGGTGACTTCGTGTGCGGGGTCATCTGAAAATACTTCAGACGTGTTGACGTTGGTGTAAGCATAAGCCGAGCTCACGTCGTGGGTATCAAAGTCTACACGTGTGTTCTTAGCAAAATATTTATAACGCACGCACTTACGCACCAACATGGAAAACGAGCCGTAGTTTTAAGGGCATACATTGCCATTTTTTTTTAATGGCGGACATTGCATAGCTCAAATGTCCTGCAGTGAATGGTTTTTCAAAAAATCTTATTAATAGTAACTAGAAATTGGGTTACTCAAAATTCATGGGGGAGGGGTGCATGTGCACAACCTTGCCCCCCCCCCCTGCGGGTGCCCATGTGCTTGGTGTCCCGCATGGTTGGGCGACGAAGAAAATTATATATAATATATAGTTACTATTGTAAAAAAAATAATAATTGAAGAGTGGGCTAGCAAGCATCCATTAATTGCCCCGCAATTTGTAAGGCCGGTCCCGAATTACAAAATACAAGTCATTAATTGGATACAAGTTAGAAGTCATTAATGATATACAAAATAAAAGTCATCAATTACATACAAGATACTAGTTATCAATCTCAAGGTACAAGATACTAGTTATCAATCTCAAGGTACAAGATACTAGTTATCAATCTAAAGGTACAAGATACTAGTTATCAATCTAAAGGTACAAGATACTAGTTATCAATCTAAAGGTACGAGATACTAGTTATCAATCTCAAGGTACAAGATACTAGTTATCAATCTCAAGGTACAAGATACTAGTTATCAATCTCAAGGTACAAGATACTAGTTATCAATCTCAAGGAACAAGATACTAGTTATCAATCTCATTGTACAAGATACTAGTTATCAATCTCAAGGTACAAGATACTAGTTATCAATCTCAAGGTACAAGATACTAGTTATCAAATCTCAAGATACAAGATGCGAGTAAACAAGACACTGTGATTATTTATTAGATATGATTAGAAGATTGTCTGACGTTCGAATCCCAGATACATAGAAACTTTAAAAAAATATTCATTTAGAACAAATGATTTATTTTTTTTGGTGGGGGGGGGGGGGGTCAAATTGAAGAGAGAAAAAAACATCGCAATGTCAGTGAAGGTTGGGCCTTGAACCGTGACAGAAAGATTAGTATGGTCAAATTGATTTTTAAAAAATGTCAATAAAAGAAGAACATTCAAAAGAAGCCTACAACGACACGCTCCAGTGGGGCGAGGAAGGTGAAGATCTAAATTAGGTTTGTGTCCATTTTCTGCGCGTCCTCCATTCATTGCCATTTACCAAGTTACGTCAGGGGGAAAAAAAAAACGCAGACGAGATTTCTTTCCGCTGGCCTATAGTAAACCACTCGAGCGTGTCCGGCTAATTTTAGCTCGGGGAAAAAGAAGGGCAGTAAGCATTCAGGTACAAACTAATTTTGATGAACTTGATCTAGATCTAGACCTGACGATAGAGAGATGGTAAGCTAGACTGCTGCGTAGAGCCTACATTACTGAGAGACAGTCTTTGATCTGTTGACACCACGCCAGCGCAGAGACGTCCCTTCAAAAGATAAGATAAGATACGTCCTACGCGTGTCTATGTGTCAATCTAGGCATGCATGTTAATCAGAGACTTAAAATCTGCTAAGTCGTTGGTTTTCTTGGCTGACTCAGGCAACCTATTCCATGCTCTGGTGGCAGATACCTGGACCGTGCTTTAAGGGATTATTCCCAGTACGGGGGCCTTAGTGCATGGAGGCTTTCAAATGGTGCCAAAAATTAGAGACTTAAAATCTGCTAAGTCGTTGGTTTTTATGGCTGACTCAGGTAACCCATCATATGCTCTAATGGAAAATGTTAATCAGAGACTTAAACTCTGCTAAGTATTTGGTTTTCATGGTTGATTCAGGCAACCCATTCAATGCTTTAATGCATTAGGGAAGACGGAGCACTCGTACAAATTTGTCCTAGCATATGTTTTTATCTTTGTGTCTTTCTGTGTATTTTATTAGATGATAGTTACGGCTCAGTATTTTATTGTACATTTGTTACTTTACGTTTTATTGTTCTGTTCTGATGTGTCTTTAAGTTTAGTGATTTTGGTTATGGTGTTACTCTAGTCAAGTTAGCCCTTGTCATGTAAAGGGAGAGTGATCCTTAAAGGATTACGGGCTCGACATGGCCTAAATTGTGCCGATGTGCCTAAACTCAAAACCGCCACTCTAGTCAAATGTGAATACTCGTTTGTTAATAATCTCACGGCTCTACTTTGAGATTTAAGCATGAAAGTTGTTCTGTATAAAAGCTCTCTCTCTCTCTCTCTCTCTCTCTCTCTCTCTCTCTCTGTGGCATTTTACGTCTCGAGAGATATTTCTTTTTCCCTTTGTAACTTCTTGTGTGACTAAAGAGGCCAATCCTTGATACACAGCTGCGGTCACAGGTTGGGCATCTGAAATCACTAATTGCTGCACTTTCATTCTTCTTTCTACTTCTGGTGTGTATGGCATCTGAACCCTTCCTTTATGCTTGCTCTCCATGTGGATCTATCCAGTGCCACTTTTTCTCCCATCTGTTAGTATCGATTTTGAAGAGCTTCATGTCGCGTTTGCATACATCAGTATACCTTAAACGTGGACGACCGGCTGCTCTCTCCTACATTCTGTTAGATCGACTTATCGAATGTCTTTGGACAGACTGTATAAAAGTTATTCCAAATAAAAAATAAGTTACACAACTTCCATTTCTTTCAGCGTTTAAACAACAAAGTGGCACACACGCACTTACATTCACGGACATACTAGTATACCCGTAGTTTTGAAAACAAAGCTCTTTACTACCGTAAATCATGTCCATCAACAAGGGGGGCGCAACTTCAACTTGCCTTAAAGTTTTAATAGTTTTCCTAAGCCCCGCGTTAAACTGACGTGAAATGACACCAGCTACGCACCGAGATACCAGTCACTAAGTAATCCGATATATGGTTTAGGTTCAGGCGGAGTCATCTTTTTGACAATCTGCTAGTCGAGCTTCCAAGCGACACGAAGCGACAACACTTTAAAAAAAATTAGTATGCGACTCCACAATTTGTTACTCAAAAAAACAAGTCAACCCTTACATTTTTGTTAAAAGGTGTAACTTCCAATTACCATAGGCTCAAAATGGTCAACGAAACGTGACGCCCCAAACCGTGAATTCTCCACATCTACTGTTCTTCTTTATCTAGATAGCTTGTTTTTATATATTGCTGTAACCTGTTTTGCATTACATCCAGCGCATACTGTTACCATTTGAGCAGGTAGCGCGAAAGATACAAGCAAAAAGGCGTGGGTTTGAGTCTGAACAGAACTGAAACTGTCAACACGTACCTTCTAAACGCCAACAAATTTACAAAATGCAGACGACAAAGGTCAACCATCAAGTAATCGAATACCCTGCACGCCCATAGCAGAAGCAGAACTAAACTGTGGTGTAGTCTAGACTTTTACCATGGTAACAAAATGTGAGACATCTCCCAGTGATCAGTTAATAGTAACATCAATCAATCCTAATTTAAATCAATACCTACTTTTTTTTTTCAAATAGTATAGTAAACTGAATATTTATATTTTATTTTTCATAATATTTACAACAATTCTAATTACCATAACGTTGGGGGGGGGGGCGCGGTCGTATGCAAAAAGGAAATTACTGATACTCATTACTAAGAATAAAATAATATAATTGTTAGTTCCCCTGAGTCCTGTTAATGGAATACACGAATTTGTGGGCGAAATTTCAGCTCGATTGGATAATGAAAAGTTATCAAAATAAGTTAGTTAATTTAATTTTTTTATTTTTGACAATGACGAAACTGTTAATTAATAGTGAGCGAAGTAAAGATCCCATTTCAGACCTTGTGGTCTTTAGAGCAGATGATGTAAAGATTATCTGTTTCTAGGGCCTAAGATTAACGAAGATGCCATGTGGCCAGCACAACCTTATCGCCTTTACTTTTCCCCCCCAACTAATGTTAGAGCTGGATGGACTCAGAGATACCGAAATTTAAAAATCCCAGTCTTCACCTGGATTCGAACCCTGGACTCCGGTTCGTAAGCCAGGCGCCTTACCGCCCAGTTACCTCGCCACACAGTTACTAGTAAGTTGTTGTTTTTTTAAATGGTGTAGAAGAGTTGAGTTTTTTGGCACATCGGCACACTTTAGGCCATGTCGTGCCCGTGTAGATTGATACATCGATCCTATAGCAACAAATTGTAGCACATCTCCCTGTGATCTGTTGGTAATGATACAACTGACCATTTAAAAGTTCGACACATCAGTGTGTAATTGTACTTACACACATTAGTTACTCGGTGGAGAAGTGCGTTCAGAAGACGCAAAGAGTCACTAAGCTCTTTCTATGTGTACTATCCAGACCGTAGACTTTTTAACTCTTTCTTTCCGTTATTTATTTTCCACGTTTCGAAGGAATTCTTCGTTGGGCTTATTACTATTTCACTCCCCTGTTATGGTTAAGCTTCAATTGTTTTGTTGTTTGTTATCAGAAAATGTTGTATTTGGTATAGAATGAAAGAGAAATGCATGCTCTTTTTATATGACACAAAGTCAAGTTTATAAAATGAAACATTAATTTAATTTAATGTGGTCAAATCAAGAATGGTATCGTCGATCAGGAGAGAAAGAGTTAAAGAAGAAAACTTTTCCTAACGTTAGAAAGTAAGAATATCCTTTTTATAAATAGCGGAGGGGAGTATATCACCCCCACCCAGCTTGCGCTCCTTCCCCTAAAAACATCAATTCTATGCATCTTGTTTTCAATGATCAAGACCTACTCCCTGAGGGAACCATTATTTTTATTTATTTTATTTTTCTGAAGGAGTGGGATCCTATTATCTCACAAGCCAAAGGGCACTACATCACAATGCAAGTCAGTGGGCACTACATCGCAAGCCAGAGGGCATCAAATCGAAACTCAGAGGGCATCACATCGGAAGTTAGAGAGCATTATATGCAAGTAAGAGGGCATCGCAGCGCAAGTCGGAAAGTCAGAGGGCATCACACTGCAAGTCAGAAAGTCAGAGGGCATGACATCGCAAGTCTTAGGGTATGACATCGCAAGTCAGAAAGTCAAAGGGCATGACATCGCAAGTCAGAGTGCATGCCATCGCAAATCAGAAAGTCAGAAGGCATCACAAGTCAGAGGGCATCACGTCGCGAGTTAGGGCACCAGATTTAAAGCCGGAAGTCAGTGGACAGACATTTCAATGTATATGAGCACCCCTTTACAACTCTGTTTTCATCCAAATAATGGCAACTATCGAGACGAGAATATTTCAGGGAACTATTTACAATAACGTGAGATCCATTGGTTCGTTGTTAATCATTTCATCTTTTGCCATTTTTAGGGAAACTAATAGCTTCGCCTGGCAATCGACCACAAGATGTGATGATACAGAGTTACTGGGACGGAAATACATTATCCATTTTAACTGTGACATTGTATTTATTTTTAGGACTAGCAGCCATATTCTTCACAAATAAACATGTTTAGGTGGGGGGTTTTTTTACCATTGTTTATTTGTTCATTAATGAAATCTTGATCACAACCAGCAAGGCTAATAATGGGATGAGTGGCCGAGTGATAAACTGCTTGTCCTCCTATCAAGGGAGCTTGAGTTCGAACCCCGACGCGAGCAGAGTTGTGTTGGCTGAGCTCGTAAAGGCAGCACGGAAACCTACTCCCAGGTACCCCCCCCCCCCCCCTCTATATTTGTCGAATCTTTCTGTGTTCGGATCCCGGAATTATGACGGCCTTGGAAACAGGTGTCATTACTGCATGTCACCGGCTGCAATAGTTTTAATCGACTGGACCTCATCACACATCTTCACTGTCACCTACCCCCTTTCATGCACACTCGTGGCATATCTCCTTCCCTGCCCCTGTAACTACACACCTAGCCGGCTATTCCACATTGTTTCAACACACTCACACTCCACTGCAATGCATGCGGCGTATGCTCACGGGGCAATGAACTGATGAAGGCGAACGCAAAGCACGTGACAAGATCCTCCCGTGTTTTTAAACTAGAGATGACTCCACCAAGCTAAACGGGTTTGGGGAGGGGGGGGGGGCTAACAACATGATGAATAGCACAGGGTGCCGGGTTCCATTTCTTATGCTACATGATAAGTAAAATAGCAAAGTCTGGAAGAAACAAAGAATGCCTTGACCCCTCTCTAGCCAGCACAATGTTTCACCATGACCTGCATAAACACATCCCTAATTCCCCAACACACACACAAATAAGGAGCTGCGTTACTTCTTTAGACCACTCCTATCCTAGTATTTACCTGGACTGTCTCAGCAGGAATAAAAGCGACACATTAAAGAAAAAAAAACTTAACTGTAACTCAGTTTGACATGAGTATATCGCCCCCCCCCCCCTCACCCTTAAGCATTGTCAACGTCACGGAAAAGGACGAGGTTTATTGGATAAATCTCGCTAGAGTGCAAAGGTCACAGCATACATGCACTTCCCGTGTCCTGATTTCAATATTATGAGGACACAAAAAAAAATATTTGTAATCCTGATAGTGAACAAATAATATCCTAAAAACAAATAATATCCTAAAAACAACAAAAAACTCAAAAGCTTTCATGTCCTTTGAATTAACCAAGTCGGGAGCTCAGAAGGCGGAACAAATGACCTTGTTAGGTGGGTCTTCTTCACGCAGTAGAAAGTACACTTCTGATCAATACAGTTGAACTCTTCGTCCTTTTTCCAAATCTATAATCTCCAACGTTCAAATAATTGCCAAGGCTACAAGGCTAGAGAAAACTTGGTTGCTGGTGTAGAGGCTAGTCAGCCTAATTCAACGAACTTATATTTTATTTCGGAGCTATCTCTCTCTCTCTCTTTCTCTCTCTCCATTGGACGCGACATCGATCCAGTGCATTACTTCCGTGTCTCAAGAACCGGTTGAAACCAGCCTTTGCCGTTCCTGTCCTTTTCATTCATCAAGTCTATTAGCTTAGGGAACAACTGGGAGCAGTGTATCGGCGTGTGTGTATAAGTGTACTCCGGGGAGGGAGGAGGTGGTGGCACGACCAGGGGCGCTTGAGGGCTGGTATACAGAGAGATTTGAACGATACGATTGTAGGAGAGTACAGATCGAATGACAAATATACCACACACGCACACATATATATAAATATATATAGGGCCGGATTTAAGGGAGTGCAGGCTACCACAAAAGATAAAAGTATACCCGAATTTCGACGGGTCACTAACTTTTATTGTTTTATGTTGTTTCGTTTTTTTCTAACATTTTGTTCGCATTATTTTTACGGCTGGCAAAAATGTTGTAAATTAACTCTTTAGCTCCGTAATTATTTTCCCCGTTCGGATATAATTGTTAATTTTTTTTTCGCAGTTGTACATTCTACCTAGTTAGGGTTAAAACCTTACTTTTGGTATAGAATTATAGGAGGATGCATGTTCCTTTTAAATAATACAAGTTAAGGTTTATAAAACCAAAAGTGAATTTTACTTCATGCGGTTATTTAATGGTATCGTTCATTAGGAGAGAGAGAGAGTTAACAAGTGTTCGCTTGTAGCATGATCATTATATGTGAATGCAGCTCCGGATTAGCGGCAGTGCGTCGAGTGAACCGTCTACCAAGGGCCTTACCCTCCACGTCTTACCAAGGGCCTTACCCTCCACAAACTCAAACATCTACATTTTTTTTTAAAATGTGAATACTAAATATTTTTTTAAAGAGTAAAGTGAGATTAAATTTACAAAAACTATATTTCTTTCTTCTAAAATATAGCAAGCTTATAGATATAAGTAATATCACATAATACAACAAAACGATGGTCAAAATGTACACATAATGTACACGAAATTTAAATTACACTCAATAAAGCAAGTACATTGTACGATTTAAAAAAAAAGTGCATGTACATAAAGAAAATCATAATAAAAGCACAAGATGCAATTCAACTAAAAGTCTATTTTGTGTTGTCTTTTTTTTTTTGTTGTTTTGAAGCTGGTGAAGGCCTCGTGGCCCAAACGTTTGTTTTTACTTCGATTTATTGTCAATCGACACAGCGTCGATCTCTAGTTATCCTAAGCAGGAGTTCGAACCCTCAATCCATACAAACTTAATCCTGTGTGCTCAGCGCCGTGACCATGTAGTTATTGAGTGAAGCGTGTAGAAGAAACCAGTTTATGGTCTGATTTTATCCCCCCACAATAACGGAAATTCCCAGTGCAATTCTGACATGGGCTCAGCATAGAGAAAGAGAATCTATCGCACACACACACACACACACATTCGTGCCATGCAGCGAACCACACAAACAGACCACAACTTGAAATCTTTATTTCTTGAATGCCCAGTCTTTTCAAGCTAGGGCCCAATATTTCACAGACCTTTCCCCACCCCCACCTCTTCAACCACTTCTTCTATCCTCCCGTGCCTCGTTTTTAATCACACGAAGCTTTAGAGTACATAAAAGCCCCAGGAATGTTTCGATGTTTGGGGAGGGGGAATGTCTGGCGGCTGGAAAAAAGGGGAGAGAGAATTCGTTCATGACCCAGAATCGGACCAATGGTGAGGAGAACCAGTGTCACTAGGTGGAATATTTTAACCGGATTTATCTTCCTTGAGTTAAATTAAATACACTGAGGCTATTCTCTCTCTCTCTCTCTTTATATATATATATATATATCTATATCTATATCTATATCTATATCTATCTATATATATATATATATATATATATATATATATATATATATATATATATATATATATATATGTATTGGTGTGTGTGTGTAAAAACACAAATACGAAGCTAAATGTTGAAATACTGAAAGATATTTAACAGTATGCAGTCACGTGTATTTAAACCTTCACTTCCACTTTCGTTTTTACTGAACCATGTTCTCACGGTTACGCCACATTTTGGTGTCCCTTTTGCTATAACAGAAATCCATGCGGTTCACTTCCTGTCCTCAAGTGACTCCACCCACTCGTCAGCATGCATTGTTTACCCTAGAGATCTCCCGTTTGTGACGCCCTGCGCCAATCATGCATAACTGATGGGTCACGTGATAGCTAATTAGGTAAGGGCATCGCATGCTGATATTATGCCAGACTTTCAAGTGCACATTGGCAGAATGACCAACCAGCTCTGATGTCAGGGAAACGTAAAGGCGGTTGGTCGTTGTGCTGGCCACATGACATCCTCGTGAGCCACAGAAACAGGAGACCTTTATATCATCTGCCCAATAGATCTGGAAGTCTGAAAGGGGAAACTTTCTAGAATGAAGGGAGAAGCAGACGGAGAATCAAAGGAGAGTTACCTTTTATAATAGTCTAGGTGAGAAAGAGAGAAGAAAGAGAAAAAAAGAGAATGAAGAGAGAAGAAATAAGAAAGAGAGAAGAACGAGAAGAAAGAAGAAAGAGAAGGAAGAGAGATGTATACCAACGTACAAACGTACCCGCAACCATATCACGCTAGAAATAGTAACAACATATAACTGACAGCTAAAGGCAGTAAAAAAAATGGCAGTAAGTCGTTGTGCTGGCCACATGACACCCTCCCTAATCATTGGCCCCACAAGCACATCAACTTCATGTTACTACCGCAGATGTACAAAGCATGAAACATTGTGGGGGAAAAAAAACAACTGGTTTTCCCGCTTTCAAGGTGTTACGCTTGTAACAAATTTAAGAGAAAAAGAGTAACACACACACACACTGTCATCTACTACAGACACAAGCAGTCCGCTAGTAGGCATAGTGTTACTAGCAGACTATCATGTTACTGAACTCGTGTCATCCGTCTTCAAGTGCCAGGCATCATTAGTGCCTGGTTAGTGCTTAAAGAAACCTAGATCTAGTTTAATTAACCAAAGGTGAAGGGGGGGGGGCATACATTAGGACAACAATAGACGCAATTTTGAATGTTACAGTAAATGCCTGCAACGGAGAGGTATGTCCTACAGCATTTAGTGGCGGCCCCTTCTGAAAAACGCCTATGGAAAAAAAATAAACAGGCTAACACAGGACAAGCATTTCAGAAAACAAAATCTGCTATACACCTAGAGATCTACATTTTGAGGGTGTATGGTATATCGAGTTAAGGAGTAAAAGAGGCGGAAGGATACAATTGAAACCAGAAAGTAGGCCCACATAGACCAGTACTAAAACAGATCTAGTATTTTTATGAAGCAACAGAATAGACAGCCCTATTCAAGAGTTCATACCATTAATTAATGCTATCAAAGTATTTGGAGATTATCACGAGATACTAAGCAATGTCAAGGACACTAAGTTGAATCAAAACTGCCAACTATATAAAGTTACAAAAAGAAAAGCTTAAAAATGTTGATTCTGTAGTGCTAAAACATGTGCAAATGCCATCATGTACCTTTATGAAAAAAAAAAAAAGACTGTTTACCAACAGTTCCTTTATTCTGTCCACAGGCCACACTAAAAAGGTTTCTATGAAGATCTCCAATACAAGTGTTCCACAAGAATTACAAATATCACGTGTCTAGAATAATATTACACATTCTATAGATATGTTAGGGCCTTATCCGTTTAACTTAGTTAGATTTGGATAATTGGCATAAAATAATCTTAAACTGGTGTGTTGTAAGCCTTAATTTAGAGTGATTAATATTCTGTTCTGTTAATTACTAGATCTAAATCTGGTCCCAATTGTAATCAATTTCGGTTTAAAATCGGTTGGTTCAAAGAGTGAGCTAGGTAGGCCAACTAGACATGGTCGAGTACAGAATCATATAATATAGATCTATATATTTGAAAAGATTAATTAGGTCTGCTTAAACTTTTATAGTAGATCTACATCTAGATTGTAGATCTAGACTAGATTTAATTTAGAAGAAAAGTAGATGTAGTAAGTTAACAAGTTATGGAGACCATATAGATCTACTAGACTAGCATATATTATAGATCTAGATTTACATGATATAAATCTAGATCTAATAGTTTGTATTAGATCTAGATCTACATTTTAGATATCTTTAATAAATAATATATTAAAGCATGGATGCAAGCAACGGAGCCCAGTTTTGCCTGCAAAGGGGGGGGGGCAAAAAAAAACTGCAAGCATGATGCCTCTTAGTCTAGATCTATATCTTCACAACATAAATAAAACATTTACCGCTATAGATCTAGATCTAGATTATATAATTAATAATAATAGTGACTTTTTATCAGATCTTATCTTATATAATACAGACGTTGAAAAATATATCAAGTCCCAGGCCGAACAGTCTTGATTCAAATGTGAACTCTATACTAATTATAATTTATATAGATCTAGATCTAGTTACACTAGTAACAGTATTCAGTAGATCTATATATGAATATGTTTGAATATGATACACAATGGAGATTTAATGCTTACAAATAAATGACCTAGTTGTACTCCTAGAATCGAGTGGCTGGTGTCTAGTTCTGGCCAGACCAAGTTGAATATTCATTAAATAACATTATTTCCAAAGGAGAATGAACAGTCCGTGGATATATTCTAGATTGACTAGATCTAGGTCTTTTGTACAGGAAACCAAAAGAGTTACTCCTCACCGCACGATCTCACTCTCTGAACAAAATATACAATGACAGAACTCGAGGAGTTTGTTCCCTTACAAACTAAAAATAGCCAAGCACAACTAATCACCAGAAAAAAATGAGATCGTTAAAAACCTATCTAGATCTAGAAAGTCTATGAATGTACACACTAGAATGACAACAATTGACTTGAATGAGCTCCTGAAGTTTTACGAAGCACTTCGGACAGCCTTTACGAGCACTGAGTTTTAATTTAATGTTTCGGAGAGTGTACGTTTTTTTTTTTTTTTAAGCTTCTTGGCCTGTTCGCTCTCCGCCTCTCTCTCTTCGCTTGTTCTTTCTCTCGCTCTCTCCGGGAGACGTAGCCGAGCGGCTCAACGCCGGTGGTGTACGCCTAGTGGAGGTGGTTCGGCTTAAAAACGGCTTAGTGTAAGGCCAGCAGACGGCGAGCTTGTTGGAAGGGGAGGAAACGGGAGCGAGGGGGGGAGAAGGAAAAGGGGGCGGGAGAGGGAGTCACGTTCAGAGTTCATCTGACTGTTATCCCATAATTCCTGCTCCCCACTCGAGTGTCCTCGCTTCAACCTCTTCTATCAATGGCTTTTTTTTTTCGAGAAAGGCACTGCCCTAGTGGCACCTACACTTGCGAGCTAAGTATTGTTTTTGCAGTACTGTGTGCGCCCTGTGGTGCGGGAGTAATAAATTAATAATTGGACTCAGAGATGGGAGTTTAGATAAGATCTCGTTTACTCGTTGGTTTCGAGTATTTCGAAGTATTTTTTTTTCTCTTTATTTAGCTTTTTTATAGTTCCATTTATAATTAGTAAATAAAGCTTTCGGCAGTGGTGTAGCAACCATGGCGCCTGGACCCATGGCTAATAGGGCCAGTATAGATATTCGTTGAGTACTTTTAACAAGACTTACAAGAATTGAGTCTCATGACCCTATTACTTGGGAAAAAGTGGTACATAATTGGCATGTCCTTGTGTAAATGAGCCCAGGCCTAAGGTGCCTGTTTGTTATTTTTTGTTTTTTTTGTTTACCTCACAAGTCAATATAACATATCTGCCAAATAAGTCATCATATTCGTGTCTTTTTAACACGTGATCTCAAAGCTTTTCAAAGATTCTTGGAAGGAAAAAAAAAAAAAGGTCTTCGCCACTGACGCCAGATCTACAACCTTGTGGTCAAAAAGTCCGTTTCATCCATTCAGGTCACTCGGTATGGGAAGCGAACATGGAACAATGTTTTTAACGTTTCTACAATGCCTCCCTTATGATGTAAGGACCACCGTGAAAGCAGGCCATCCTTCACCCAGCAACTTTCTTTATCAAGCGAGACCACTCGTTACAGAAGACAGGAACACTGGCCATCAACGTCACAGCCAATGGGCGGTTTAGACAAATAGCTCGTCGCCAAGTCACAGGTCTGTACCACGTGGCAACGAGCTATTGGTCTTTCCAGCCCACAGGTAGTGACGTTGCAGGTCAGTGTTGATGCCTCCCATAACGATTGGTCTCGCTTCAAGAAAGTTCGTAAAGGCGTAATGAAAAAGCTAGTCTGAATTAATCTTCATTTCTGCACTGAAACCTTACAGCAAAGAACAATGCTTATGTATATAGCTATGGAAGAGATGCTAACGAAGGATCCTGGGTGTCACCTACAAAGGCCGCATCACAAATGAAGTTCCAAACAGGATAACACTTGCTATTGGGCCTCACGATGACCTGATGACCACTGTCCGAAAAAAAAAACGCAAACTAAAACTTTATGGCCATATCACAAGGTCCTCAAAACTCGCAAAGACCTTCCTTCAAGGAACAGTGCCAGTAAGAAAGAGGGAAGGGGTGTAACACATCCTACGGCCTTCGCAAAGGTCAAAGGAATATTGATACCAGGTTTCATTGATATCTATCAAAGACCTTCCTTCAGGGAACAGTACCAGGATAAAGAAAAAAAAAAGAGAAAGCTATGGGAAGACAACTGTAAATATTGGACGGGTCTGTCATTGAAAGAAATTATAATCAAGACAAAAGACAGAGAGGAAAGGAGAAAGTCAGTCGACAGATCATATGTGGTACCCCGACGGTTCAATAGACTACGGGACATGTGAAGGGTAGAGAAGAAATGCACGGCGTTGCCCATGGTCCCGGGGAGGTCAGGGGTGTTATACACCCCACGGCCTTCGCAATGGTCAAAGGAATATAGATCTAGATGCCATTGAGATTTATCATATGTTGTTGACATTGAGATTCTATACATTCATTTAACATTGCTTTACATATTACATAAAAACACTATGATTTGTTTTTTTTTAAATTATACATATTATTTACCTGACTTAAATTACGACAAAGAATATTTGTTTCGGTATATCTTATGACTTAGTTTTATGTAGGCTCTAGAGTGATGTCCATAAATAAATTATCTTTTATTATTATTTTTTTATCCCACTACTTTCGGCATACATTTCCACATCCATTATTTTTTTAAACATAGGCCGAAAATACGTATGTGTGTTTTGCTTTAAGTGTGTGTGTGTGTGTACGTGTTAATGATATGTGAGTGAGTGGTATGTGCCTCAGAGTGCCTCGCCAGTTCATGACCTCATTTCGAGGATCAATCCAAAAGATACAAGAGAGAAGGAGGGGGGGGATGAGAGAGCAACGTGCGCATGCGTAAAGCGAATGCTATGCCGTTGGATGGGGAGAGCGCGAAGCGGAGGTAGATCTAAGTAGGTCAGTTTGGTTGTGATTTGGCTCTTTGAAAGAACTCTCGAAACGCTAACATAGCAAACGTGTCTTTGAAACGTGTTATAGGTCTAATTTAATTATGTTAGTAAGCTGAATATATGCCATTGTTGTGCTTTCCATTTTACCGCAGAGCTCTCGCGAGAGATTGAAATAGAACCTTGAAAAAAAAAAAAAACTTGACCAGCATTTCTGAACCTGTTTTTTTTTTTTTCCATTGGCGAGTTACTTGATCCGGACTATTTTTTTTTCAACGCGCGAGTACACAAGTGCTTAAACTACTCAAAGTGGTGTAATTTTCTTCTTATTAGAAACTGTAAAAAAAAAAAAAAAAGTACAATAGAAATGAAATGTCAGAAACGCTATTGCTAATTATACATGAACCAAAATAAATAAACACAACATGTATGGTATATTAGCAACACTAAGGTACAATTGTACTACAATAGTTTTTGTTGTTGTTGTTGTTGTTGGCCTCCTACAGTCGTAACGACTATGGTTCATCTCGCAGAACACTTTTTCATGGGACTGTGGAGCCCTGTTTTGGAGAGGAACTCCGGTCCAGTGATGTAGCTGGAATTTGCCATCATTTGGTGGCCCGTGGGGCTCGACCTCTTTAGGGGCCCCTGCATTTTGACATTCGACACAACATGAGATAATGGCGTAATATTTCATATTTAATGTAAAATAAATTTCGAACATTCATTTGGCGCCCCCCCCCCTCATTTCCCAACATTCCCCATCATAGCTACGCCACTGCTCCCGTATATATATAGAGAGAGGATTAAGGTGGCTTTTGCTTTGGTGGAAGAGGAGAGAGCCATTTTTCGTTCGGCACGCTTTTCTTCGATAGTTATTGAGAGAAGAAAGTGTTGAAAATGTCGCGGAACAATGATAAGTTCTGGCGAGGACTGGATAGTTAAGTCGGGGGTACATTTCAGGCCTCACCTTGGCACCCCTATGTACACGTTTGTTATGAAAGACATTTAGTATACCTGGGTTGGAAACATTTCTTCTAGTGGGCTCCCACAGCACGTTTAGCAAACGGTAAGTGGTGGTAAAGTATAGGAATACGTTGGAACCCGTCGTGCTCTCGTCCTCCGCCCCGTTGGGATGGTGGATCCCCAAGCAGCCGTGTCTCACCGAGACCAGTCGTTATAGTAGGCCTCAACACTGACCTGCCTCGTCGCAGCCCGTGGGCAGAGGAGACTAATAGCGCGTTGCCACGTAGTACAGACATGTGAAGTGGCAACGAGCTATTGGTCTAAACTGCCCACAGGTTGTGACGTTGCAGGACAGTGTTCAGGCTTTTATAACGATTGATCTCGAGCAGAGCCAGGGCTCAACTCCATTGCGGCAATCTACCGCATTCAACCTTTTTTGGGGAAAGGGGGGGGGGCACCGTCGTATTCTCGAACCTGGGCCCATAGGTGTACCTTGCTACGCCACAGTTTTAAACGTTTCTTGACCAAGAAAGTTACCCTTACATGTAAGATCCCAGTGACGCCACTGCGTGGTGTCCTGAAAGTATAACATAATAAATTGTATAAATTGTTGTGCTAACACCTCTCCCCCCCCCCACCCCTTTCTCGTCCTTTCTACGCTGGATGTGATTTTTTTTTCTCTCTCTCTCTTTCCAACTTAATTTATGTTGGCGTCATGTGCTTTGGCCCTGAACTACTGACCTATTTGCCCAGGACAGCCAAGACTGGGGCGGTGTTGTTTTATTTCGACAGCTCACACTTGTAGCTGAAAAAAAAAATCTGCCTTTATTTTATTTATTTTGTTTTTATTAGGAAATGAAACAAACAAAAAAACATGCAAAATACAAAAAAAAAAAAAAAGAAATCTTTTAAAAAGAAAGCTTATCTAACAGGAAGAACCCCAAAAACATTGCCATATCTCTCAATACTGCAAGGTTTAACTCCCCATTTCTGTATCAAACAGAATTAATTAATTACCCCTAATTGATTAAATATTTTTTCTTATGAATACATGTATTGTCACTGACTATGTCTAGTTGTAAGCATTTTCCGAGAATGGGAATTAGGTGAAAGAAGTGCACAAATTAGCAGACAGACAGACAGACAGAATTGATATTAGCCTTATAGAAAGGAGTTTCTGAAGGACAGTTAGATTTTTTTTTCCTATTATTCTGAAAAGATAAAAGGAACTTCTTTCAGACCTTGCGATTTTATTTTTTTTTTTTTGGTAGAGGACGAAAAGCTCATCCGTTTCTTGGGCCCAGGGTTTACGAGGGTGTCATGTGGCCAGCAGAGCGACCAGCCGACCTTACTTCCCCAACGTATGACTAGGTCCCCAGGGGCTCTGCGGCCTTCGTTTTACGAGGGTGTCACGCGGCCAGCACAACGACCAACCGCCTTTACGTTACCCCAACGTATGACTAGGTCCCCAGGGGGCTCTGTGGCCTTCGTTTTACGAGGGTGTCACGTGGCCAGCACAACGACCAACCGCCTTTACGTATCCCCAACGTATGTCTCTAAAAATTCAAAGGTTTGCAACCCTCTCCCCATTGAGATCAGACAAACATGCCGCTATCCATTCAGAAATAATAAGACCTACCATGTCAAAACTTTTTTTTTTAGATTAGTTTATCATTAAAAATCTTATATTCCCTCACTGTCTGTCTGTCCGTCCGTCTGTCTGGTAAAATGTGTGTACACGCTATTTCTCCCACCACACCCATTCTCGGATCAAGTTGAAATTTCGCACAATTATTTATTGGCATAGACAAGACATGAACCAATAAAAAAAGTAACTAATTAATAAATTATCAACAAGGGAAACTAATCCTTTAGTATTCACAGATATGGCTAAATTAGTTGTGTTTAGTCCCCTTACATAATTGTTAACGCTATTTCCCCTTCACGTATTCTCGGATCAAGTTAGTACTTTAAACAAGTATTTAATGTACCTAGCAATACATGAATCAATAAACAAAAACACTCAATTAGACAATTAATTATTGGTCATTAATTATTTTTTCGAGATCGAATAAGGGAAATAACATGCACATTGGTGATAGATATAGTTTGAAGGGCTGAGTCCCAGCTGCGACCTACATACTTTGCCACACTCAGCGCTGACATAACCATTGTCCACCGGTATTAAATCTTCTTCGGATGACAGTGTATCCAGTTTAAATGCTGACGTCGACTAGTAAACCACTGTTTTCAAGATAGCCATTTGTCCACCTAGTCGGCGTCAATGTTTTAGGGATCCATTAAACCACGAATGCCCTGATGCCCAAACTAATGTCAGAAGCCCATAGACGGGTGTTATCAGCACCCATCTGCCAAGACTAGTTTCCCTTTCAGACCTTGTGGTCTATAGGGCAGATGATGTAAAGGTCATCTTTTTTTTCTGTGGCCTACGGTTAACGAGGGTGTCATGTGGCCAGCACAACGACCAACCGTCTTCACTTTTCCCACACTAATGAGAGCTGGGGTGGACTCAGGGGTGCCCTAAAAGTCCCGAAATTTAAAATCCCAGTGGTCACCGAGAGTACACAGAGGTTAAGCTGCATTAGGTTTCGACGAAATTATTTTTTTTTAAACTAATTCTGCCTTGATGCATGTATCAACAGATTACATGGCCTCACAGCCGTCACAGGTGAAATTAGGTTAACCATCACTGCCTTATGACAGAGGCGGTCTTATCGAAGCGCGGGGCCCTGGGCAAGTGTCAATATCACATGGCCACGAATATTTGTCCAATGGGCTAACGATGATAAAAGATTGCCCCACTCGCACCCCCCCCCCTTTTTTAGACCTCCTCTGCTTATAGTTTAGACTAGATTTAAGAATATTTTGAAGTTCATTGTCAACTAATGCCCCGAAACACGTCAAAGATCTATAAATATATTACTCCACTAACCGCACTGAATTGTTCACTATATTAAACTAAATAAAGCTTGATGCTTCGCTTATTCAATTTTTTTCTCTCAATTTTTTTTCTCTCAAGAGTTCACTAGGTCACGCGTGCTACGTCACGTAATCGTTAGTTTAAATTGTAATTAACACAACTATTTGCGCGTGATTAGGTCACAAAACTCGAGTTTCTGCCTTGCATTCCAATCTAGTTAAATACAATGAACAACTTTCGGCCTTGAATACACTCACCACACATCACATTCGAATTATTATTATTATTATTATGTTAGAAATGAACGAGTAGTCATTCTCTGGCGCTGCCAGGGTCGAGTTTCGCTAAAGAGAAACAAAATTCATCGTAGTCCCTTTAACAGTTTCCACTGAGGAATTTTCTGGTGATGTGGCAGGTCTGCAGCAGTACCGCCCTCTGACAGGCAACGAAGATGTTCCTAGGAATGTTAAGGGCATTGAAGGTGTCTGTGAGGTCAGTTGTTATTATCCCCTCGGTTGATATAACAATGGGGTATATTGTTATTTTGGACAATTTCCATAGACTCTTAATCTCCAAGCCTAGGTTCCCATATTTTCTTTATTTTTCTATCTCAGATTTTCTTAAATTATGAGACAGTGGTACGGCGATATCGATAATGGTAGCGGTTTTTTCTTTTTTATCAATGAACAGCAGGTCCGGGCGATTATTATTATTATTATTATGTTAGAAACGAGTATTCAATCTGTTTCGCTGCCAGGGTCGAATTTCGTTAAAGAAAAATTCATGGTAGTCTCCCTTTATCAGTGTCCAGTGAGGAATTTTCTGGGGATGTGGCAGATCTACACGGAGAGAGAACATAAAGGAAGGGTCACGGATAGCCAATGCCATACACAACAGAAGCAGAAAGAAGGGTGAAAATGCAACGGCGCCTGGTGATTACATATTCCCAACCTGCGACCGTAGCTGTGTATCAAGGATTGGCCTCTTTAGTCACACAAGAAGTTGCAAAGGGAAGGAGCTACCACACGAGACGTAAAATGCCACAGAGGCAGGTCTGCAGTAGTACCGCCTTCTGACAGTTGACGAGAATCCTCTTAGGGATGTTCAGGGCCTCGAATGTCTTTGCTAGGTGTATTGTCACCACCCCCTCGGATGATACAATAACAGTGTTTATATGTATAGTTGCTTTATCTTCAAGGCGACAAACTTAATCAAGCTATTTCTTCATCTTGAAACTGTCAGGTAGAGTTGAGTCTTGGCCAGCAAACGTGAACAAGAGCTCCCTCTCACCGGCCTGAATGAGAACACTAAGGTTTTTCATATTTCGTTAATAATAATAATATTATTATTGCATGAACTTATAGTCATTCTCCAGAACAGCTGTTAAACATTCGGGAAGCACGTACCATTACAGTTCATTCACAGTGTCCACTCAGGATTTGTATTAAGATATAGCAGGTCTGCAACACTGTTTAAAACGATAGTAAGGGCCTCGAAGTTCTGATTGAGGATCATTGAGGTCAGTCGTCACCACGTGTCTGGTTATTTTGTGATTTTAATTTCGTGACTTGTTTAATCTCCAAGCGTAGATTCTCAAATATTTCTTTGCTGTGTTTTTTGTTTTCACAACCGCCATTTGATTCATAAGAAGGAATTTTTAGAAAGCGTATATCAACTCACTTTGTCTGTCTGTCCGTCTGTCTGGTAAAATGTTTTGAACATGTTTTTTCTCCCATTTTTCATGCTCGGATCAAGTTAAAACTTTGCACGCAATTATTCATTTAACCTGACAAGATATGAATCAATCAACAGCAAAAAAAAAATAATTAATTGGTGATTGATTATTTTGAATGATTTCGAAATAAGGAAAAAAATGTTACTAACTGAGAGATGAGAATAAATATGGATTTAGTGCCCTTATGACGTTTTGACACTTTTTTCTCCCACTTCCCATTCTCGGATCAAGTTGAAATTTTGTTATAATTATTGATAATCGATGACAATACATAAGTCAATCAATCAATTTTGTTTTTTATAGCAGAAAGGGAGCATAGCCCTGTTATTTTCAGTAAATGGCAGTAATTAGCGGTTCTTTCCATTAAATAAGCTTTGTTTTTTTAAGTATTCTTTATTCTATTGCTTGTTTAGGCATTATAATGAATTTTACATACTGAGAAGTTTATAAGGTAAGGCCAAAATATTTAAATTTTAAACATTACACAAGTCAATTTTTATGAGCCTCTGTCAGGAAACTTGTTTAGTTTTGTGAGTGTGTGTTGTTGTTTTTTGTTGTTGTTTTTTTTTTTGGGGGGGGGGAGGGGAGGGTATCCGTCAGTCAGCTTGTCTGCCATGATAAGATTTTTAAAAAAATCAAATTTCACCTTCTCTTTCACCGTGCAGATGGATTGTGGTGGTCGAGTTGGGTAAAGAGTTCAAATCCCGGAGAAGACTTCGGGACGTTTTGGTCACCCAACTCTAACGGGACATGCAATAGGAACGTAAAGGGGGTTGATTGCTGTGCTGGCCATATGACATCCTAGTTAACCTTTTGTGATGGACTTTACATCATCTGTCCCCATAGATTGCAAGGTCAGAACAGAGGCGTAGCTAGCGTGGGGGAGTGAGGAGGAAATCCTTCCGGCCCCCACTTGAGGGGGCCCCCAAATACGTGTGTTTTTTTTCATTAAATATTGAATATTGCGTAAAATGCGGGGACCCCAAAGAGGTCAAGCCCCTCAGTCTCCCAGATGATGGCAAATTCCTAGCTACGCCGCTAGGTCAGAAAGAGATATATGCAAAAACTCCTTTTGATCTTCTGAAGCGAATCAATTTAGTTTTCCAATTTATTTTAAGACCTATTCCTTAACAACCATTTATTTTCAATCGTCGACTAAATAACCTTATCTATGCACAAGACCCAGATTCATTTCTCCTCTATTGTGTTCAAAAGAAATATAAAAATAATCATTTTATTGCCCGAGTTCCAGTTTCCATTCGAACCCGTGTGATATTTAAGGGGTAAGACAATAGCAGCTCATAGAGTCATCTCCCATTGTTCGTAACGACATGTCTGAGTGCGAGGTAGGTGTGGTCTAGATATGGGCATGTGGGCAGAGTAAGGCGGGAATGTAACTGACTTCACAAGTTCAGTAACTCTACTCGATTTCGTTACACTTTCTTGTACGTTGGTGATTTTCACGACACTTGTTCATCACAGTGGTCTGCTCTTTGTTTGCACTCTTAAATTTTTTAGATCCTGTCTACATTCATTTAGCATCAGAATACATTAACAAAGGGAAGAAAAAAAAAGAAGAGGAAGCTATAAGGAGAATAGCGTGGACCATATAAAGGATGCGAAAAAAAATTATAAAAAAACGAAAAGAGGATTAGAAGAAAATACAACATCGTCCCAGGGTGAACCTCTATTAATGGTAATGTCTTCGATTCCCAGGATTAAGGATGATGTGTTTTACGTGACTAAGCAAACCCAGTTGCGACCTACATATTTTTCCACGGCTAATGCAGAGAAAGCCGATGTCCGAGTCTATTTAACATTTCTTAACGTCTTCTGACTGAGTTTGTCTTCTACAAGGACTTTGAGACTTAAATGATTTTCCCGCGACCTTCGCGAAAGCTCTCAAACTGTCTCTTTCAGAGGCCATCTTCTGCCAGCTACCTTCCTCTATGCCAATGTGGGCAAAATGGCGCCTGATTTGATTTTACTCTGTGGAGGGGGGCACCTCAGTTACCCCCTTCCTCCTTTAATAAGATTGCCTCTAATAATTCTTCCATATTGATAGTATTGTGTCCTCCATACCGAATAGTTAAGAAATGTTTATTCAGCAGTGCTAAAATGTGCATCAAAATTACCATATATCTTTCATAATAACACAGCTAAATAGTCACTTCCTATAGTGTGTACAACAAATACACCGAAGTTTTTGCTGTGTATCCGCCAAAGATGAAAAACGTACTATGCTATCAGGAATTAAAAAATAATTTTGCATAAAGTCACTATTCCGATTACATATAAATATATGTATGTATGTATGTATGTATGTATGTATGTATGTATGTATGTATGTATGTATGTATGTATCTATGTATGTATGTATGTATGTATGTATGTATGTGTATGTGTGTGTATGTGTGTGTGTTTGTTATTAGTGCTATAGCAGTGGCACGTATAGATTTAAAATAACCTATGCAGTTTTAAGTAATGTAATTTAAAGGATGGGCAGGAGAGAATTCGGCAAGGGAGGTTAACGACACAGGTACAACTGGAAGAGTTCGTTCCAGAGTAGGCTCCCCCCTCTGACATAATATCACCCGGCCCCGCTTCACTTTTCTGCACTTTCCCCATCCAGGCTTGCACCTTAGTGTCTGCAACTGCAACACCGGTGTCAGGTCTGGCCTCCAGGCTTTCGGATTGGGGGCAGTGGGTCGTGGGATGGAAAGATAATTGGTGGTGGGGGGGGGATGGGGGAGCAGTGTTGACAGACACGTGACCTTGACATAAGTATTATTTCAGTGGGGGGGGGAATACGACAGGATTTATATGCGTAGTGAAGTTGACAGTTGATTTATTGACTTATTCAATATTGGCTTTGTTCATTATTGGCTTTGTTCATTGTTGACAATGTTCATTTTACTTAGTTCAATACTTTAGTCCATTGACTTTATTCATTGATTTACCCAAATTTTACTTTGTTCATTGTTGACTATGCTCATTGTTGACTATGTTCATTGTTGACTATGTTCATTTTACTTAGTTCAATACTTTGGTCCATTGACTTTATTCATTAACTTACCCAAATTTTACTTTGTTCATTGTGGGTTCATTGTTGACTATGTTCATTGTTGACTATGTTCATTTTACTTAGTTCATTGATTTCGTTCATTTTGTTTTGTTTACTCATTACTTCGACTGACCTTTTGCGTCTTTTAGAACACGAATAGCAACCCCCCCCCCCGGGGGGCCTCTCCTCCAAACCCTCAATAAAAAGTGGGCTTTTCTTTTCTTTGCTTTTCTTTTTTTGAATAAATATCTTATAAATTAAAGACGTTCCTTATAATAATAATAAGATACGTCTTATACGCATGTATCTATCAATCTAGTCGTGCGTGTTATTTAATGACTCAAACTCTGCTGGTTTTCCTGGCTGATTCAGACAACCCGCTCCATGCTCTAATGGCACTTGAGAAGAAAGAGCACGGCTAGATGTTCTAGTGTATGGAATAAGAAAAGTGTCTCTATCTTTGCGTCGTTTTTATCTTATAAAAGTTATATGATACAGACGTTACTTCAAAAAAGAAGATGATTACGTCCTACGCGTGTAGCAACTAGCCATGCATGTTAACCAATATGACTTAGATTCTACCTATTATATTAGTTTGTGTTTTGGTATTTGTAAATTACTGTTCAATGTTTTTATAATTTATGTATAATCTCTTCTTTATTATTTTTTTAGTCTTCTGCCGTGTTGCTGTAATCACAGTTTGTTATTAACTTCTCTCTCTCTCTCTCTCTCTCTCTCTCTCTCACTCACTCAGTAACTCACTCATACACACACAGTTGCACGCACGCACGCACAGCTCGTTAGCCACCGTTCTTCTCTTCCAGTCTCTAGGCAAGGGGCTGGCTTGTCCAGGAAAACATCTAGAAGCTTTGCGAGCCGCGCTTTGGTTTTAGCTCGCTGGAATAGTGTGCCTAACCTTTCTGTACTGCGCTATCAGCACTCGCGATCAAGTTCAAGGGCGCGGCCAAATGCAGCAGCACAAGAGATATGGTGGGCGCTGATGTGGGGAAAGTCAGAAGTGTGTTACGTTACTCCTAAGTATATCTATCCCAGTGAAACACAGCTAGGAAAAAACAAAAACAATTTTCCTCTTAGATTGAAATTTGGTGTTAAGTTGTGATCACATATTTTTACAAAGTTTATGTCAACTCTGTCTGTCTGTCTGTCTGGTAAAAGATTTGTTAGCTTCCAACATTGATGTTCAATTTAGCTTCCAACATTGATGTTCAATTTAGCTTCCAACATTGATGTTCAATTTAGCTTCCAACATTTATGTTCAATTTAGCTTCCAACATTGATGTTCAATTTAGCTTCCAACATTGATGTTCAATTTAGCTTCCAACATTGATGCTCAATTTAGCTTCCAACATTGATGTTCAATTGAGCTTCCAACATTGATGCTCAATTTAGCTTCCAACATTGATGTTCAATTTAACTTCCAACATTGATGTTCAATTTAACTTCCTATTTAGTTCATTGGGAATTCCCCAATAGATAAAATTGTTCAAAATCATTTCACAATTTGTTGCTAATACCAACATCTCGATCACGTTCTTCAGTGAGTTGTTATGATGTGAAATCTGAGTTTAAAGATAGCTGCTTTTTTTGTGTTTTTTTTTATTTCTACTCGCCCACTCCCGTAGAATTGAAAAAAACAACAACTCAGAACTACTCAAACTTACAGGAGAAGTCAAACGACAATATTGCTGAATTCTGGCGCAAAGTTACGTTTAAAATAGAAAATGCTTCCACCACCACAGCAGCGTCCTCCTCCCTTACTTTGACAGTTTTAGTTATCTCCAAGAAAAAAGAATTTCCAAGTTTCACGTCTGCTCTGAATTACCCCCGCTCACTTCCGGTTTGTCCTTTTCTCCGAAAAGAAAATTAACAATGTCACCAACACTTGCACCGGTGAGCCTCGGACTACCATTACAGCTCTTCCAGCTCTATCATTCCCAGGTCCCAAACACTCCTGGTGGTCATTAAGATAGATTGCGCAATACCTAACCGCTGGGGGTGTAGCCCTCATAGAAAAGGGAACAAAAAAAAAAACTAAAAGAAAAATAACTTCCTTCTTTGACCCATGAGTCCATTCATGTTTTTTTTTTCTTATTTAAAAACAAAAGTGAAAAAAAAAAAATTTGCGCTAAATATAACGTCCCATGATCTTCAGTAGGTTGGGGTCACCTTGACTTCAGTAATCCAAGCAGAAAGGAAAACTGCCAGAAAAGGTGGGGAAAGTCCTATGAGTTATCGACCTTTCAATGCACACACACGCACACACACACACACACACATGTGTGCATATAATTTTTGTACTTCCTCGTGGAGCTTTAAAACAAAAAAAAATCTGTTACAATGTTGACAAGACTTTGACCAAAACTGAGAATCAACCCTCCCTCCCCTCCCCCCCCTCCAAAAAAAAAACAACATTTTTTGTTAAGATCTAGATTTGAGACGAAAAGCAACAACGAAACTCAAACTAAAAATAACTCCGCTAAGGCGTTTATACTGCTCAAAAAAAAAATAATTAAAAAACTCAGTTTTTACTAAAAACCTCAGACTTTCTTCATTGTCCAAGAACGTTGGAATGTGGAAGTTGGAAGTTAAAAAAAAAAAACTATTTATTTCAAGCTAAAATTTGTATATAGAGTAAAATGGCTGAGTGGCCAAGTTGCTAGAGCATTGCACTAAAATGCGAAGGTGTGAGTATGATACCCCTTACGTGCCTTTTTTAAATCTTTATTTTCAATCTATATTATTCTATTTGACTATTCGGACTCTCCACTATCTAGTAGTCCTACTCGTGGTTACATCTGAATCTACCAATCTGAACACAGAAGATAGTTCCTTAAAGATGAAGAGAAATGTATGTTTAAACATTGGATATGATGAACTTCTTACTGGCAATCGGTCGGTAAAAATTGTGTGATGTCTTCCTACTATAATAATAATAAGGCTTGTCTTCGAGTCCGAAGATCAGTGAGGAATGCAGTATTTTCGGTGGCTGCGCAGCCTCAACTGTGACCTACATATTTTGCCACAATCTGGATAGTATATTGAACTATAAGTAGCGCAATACAGCCAGTAACTGGTACAACCAAACCGTGTGTCAATTTGGTAAAGACAAACTTGAATAAAACTTGAACAAACTTCTTTTTAAAACAAAATTCAACGTGATTTTTCTTGCAAAATAGACACAGTCAACTTCAATATAGATGTATGTAGAAAGTTTAGTAGAATCACAAAAGAAAGAGTAATATCTTGAACAATTTCAATAAAATAGAACTCATGTCAAAAATTGAACGTCATGTGTTCATTCAGGGCCGGCCTTAGACCACTGCAACCTACGATGATCACAGTGGGCCCCGCACATTCATAACAGGAGTCCTGCGGCCTCTTGATTTTCCAAGGCCTCCTGGAAATTTCCTGAAATTATTAAAATCTCCTGAAAACTCATAAAAATCTACTGAAAAATAGACAAAATTGTCATTTATGGAATGCCATTAAATAAAAACGACATTGTGAGCATTCCTTTTATAAAAAGTTATTGCAAAGACAAATGTATTTTCTAATAGTAAAGTTCCCCTTTCAGATCTTGCGGATGATGTTAAGGTCATCTGTTTCTATGGCCAAAGGTTAACAAGCAGGATGTTCTGTGGCCAACACAACGACCAACCGCCTTTACTTTCCCCAACTGAGTTGGGAGGACTCAGGGGCGCCCTAAAAATCCGAAATTCAAAATCCCATTCTTCACCGAGATTCTAACCCAGGACCCCAGGTTCGGAAGCCGAGCGCTTAGCCACTCAGCCACCGCGCCCCCTAATGTATTTTTTAATACTAAATCTTAGTTTTGACAATATGCTTATCCCTACCCAGACTAGGCCCCCGCGCAATCCGTTCTGCAAAGGGCCCCGCTATTGTTAGGACCGGCCCTGTTGTCATCCGTCTCCAGATTGCACTCCTCCAGTTCAGCTTTCTGTCCCCTATTTCTAATCTCAACGCCGACAGACTTCCTCAGTTTTATTAACTGAATAGATGCTGATGTAAAGTAAAGTTACCCTTTCAGACCTTGCGATCCATAGGGCAGTTAACCAGGGTATCATGCGGCCAGCACAACAACCAACCGCCTTTACTTTTCTCCAACGTCAGATATCCATTAGAACTCGGTGGACTCAGGGGCGCCTTTAAGATCCAGAAATATAAAAATCCCAGTCTTCACCAGAATTCGAACCATGGACCTCTCAGCCAAGCGCTTTACCACTCAGCCACCCGCCTTTTAATACATATACATGCACATTGTGATATTAAAAGAAAAAAAAAGATTTTAAGCACATATTCACACACACACACACATATAACGTTTTAAAAAATCATCCTCGAAATGTACATGTATTAGCTCATATATATGCTCACACAAACACATACACACACACTGAAGGGCAAACGCTTAAGCATGGGGGCAGTACCGGGATGTGAGTTTTTTAATTGTTAGCTTAATATTTGTATGTCGTACTAGAAAAAAAAAACCCACTTAAGTTTAATGACCTATTTGTGACCAATGATACTTTTATATATTTTTATATTTAAAAAAATAATAATTAAACTTTGAACTCTATGACACCATAATAATTTTTTTTTTCTATTTACACAGTTGAATTCGGTTAATCGGGCTACCATTTCATATTAATCGGACCAGTCTTTTTTTTTTTCAAAGCGAACCCTAAAGTACCGAAACAAAGCTTATACAGTGGAATCCGCATAATCGGAGCAACCTGTTATTAGGACAAGACGATCGAGTTTAAGTAAATTGTTCTTGGCAAAGTCAAAACTTTTCATTTTTGGTATGTTTGATATTTTGTAATGGATTAAAATGCCAATTTGATTAGGGTTGAGACATGAACTTCCTGACCTATATATTAGAAGACAAGACTCGATCTCTCGATCTCTAGGGATCAAGGACAACTGCATGTCTCTTTGGTACCCCATCTCGTTCTACTTTCTATATTGTATGGGAGTGTATTGTGTTCACATCCAATGAAAAAAGTCAACAGAAAAAAAGAATACTTTTTAAAAACAAAGCTTTTCTAAGTGACAGAACTGCTAGCTACTCCCATTTATCTGAAACTTACATGGTTTAGCCCTCTTTCTGCTATATAAAACAAAATTCATTAATCAGTACTAAATGATTTATTTTTGGATTGATTTGTACATTGTTATCGACTGTGAAAAAAATATGCTAAATTTCAACTTGATCTGAGAATGGGAAAAGGGAGAAAAAAAAAACCAAACGTAATAAGGGGACTAAATCCATATATACATCCACATCTCTCATTAAGTAGCATTTATTCCACTTATTTCGAAATCAAACTAAATAATTAATAACCAACAATTAATTAACTAATTTTTTTTTTGTATCATTGATTCATGTCTTGTCAGGTTTAATGAATAATTGTGCAAAGTTTTAACTTGATCCGAGAATATGAAATGGGAGAAAAAAAAACATGTTCAAACTTTTTACCAGACAGACGGACAGACAGACAAAGTGAGTTGATATACGCATTTTAAAACGTTAGCATGTAAGTTAAACCTCTGTTGAAGAGAGTCCCCCCCCCCTTTTCTAGTGTTTCTCTTCCTTTATCAGTACGACTCATATTCGACCGGGTTTCCAGAAAGTTTAATCTAGCGGTACTTGACCTCTCGCGACATGTTGCTCAAAGAGCAACGTGACCTTAGGTTACAAGCAGTCCAGAGACTCAGACCCGATCAGATTACAGAATTTCGTTATCAGAACCGATCCCAACTTTGAAAAAAAAAATTAATTAAATAGCGAACACCAACTCAATGTCGTTATTCAGTCTGGTTATTATCGGTATGAATGTCGTAAACTTGCTACAATTAATCTAGGCCGGATATCAGAGTCGGCGCTGGCATTACCTTAAGATCCGGCTTAAGATCCGGCCCCCACGTTACATAAGATGCGCATCCAATCGTACCTGTCTTTAGTATATCTTGTTTGTCCCTTTATAGATTTATCCGAATAGTCCTCCCTACATTCACAGTGAGGAGAGCTCTATGGGTGATTTTCATACATGGCGGATAAACTGTAAATATTAAGCATTTTGGGTGTATCCGGAGTAGAAAATAAAGGAAGTGCAGATAACAAGGGCGGACTGGGCGTCAAAATCGGCCCAGGCGTTTCTATACACGCCGGCCCATAAATTGTCTTGCGATGGTCCTCAACTTATAGGCCTACCCGTCCTGAAAATCATTATGTTAAATTTGAGGATCGCTAACTGTGCACATTGCTCTATATCTTTATAAGAAATATAGGCCTTATGTTGATTTTTCATTGCTACAGGGCCATTTGGGTATAGGCCCACCGGGCATTGGCCCGAATGCCCTTATAGTCAGTTTGAATCAAACTTGCTGTTTAGTTTACAATGCTAATGAAGTCAGTTCACTTTAAGGACGATACATGCTACGTGTGTTTGGTATGAGAGTAGTACGTCACGAAAAAAAATCTAGATTCTAGGTATTTTAAAATTTAAGTGTTGTTATTACGTCAAGGAAAAAAAAAAACACAGAATTTATTCAGTTTAAAATTTAAATCTTCTTATTACTTTATTACTTTAAGAAAAAACACAAAATCTAGGTATTTTAAGACAAAGACAAAGACTAAGACTGATCCTTACGGAAATTTGTTTTGCTTACAAGCACTATTTTCTCATATAAAGACAAAACAACAGAAACATACACATAAATACAACAGACACAACATAAAGAGTTCATTCAGCGACTACACACAGGTATCTTGGTGCTTTTCATGTTCCCTGATCAATGAGTGGCGTTGATAGAGTCTGACCGAGTGAGGTACGAACGAGTTTTTGTACCGCTTTGTTCTTGTTTTGATTGACAGCAGTCGCCCACTTCGCGACGACCTGACGTAGTTCTGATGGAGCGGGTGGCCGTTGTCTTCCAAGATTTTTTCGATTTTTCTTAGGCACTTTTGTTCAAAAAGTTCCTTTAAATGTGGTAATATTGTGAGTGTAATGTTTGATGCTTTTTTTTTATGATGGTCTCTAGACGTCGCAACAGTTTAGATGAGGCATTGCCTTGCCAACAAGTTATTCCGTATGTTAGCAGATTTTGTATAGTCGCACCGTAAAAAGTCTCAAGGATCTTCTTGTTTAGGTTAAAGCTATTGAGTTTGTATAGAAAAAAAGAGTCGCTGGGCTGTTTTCTTTGTCAGAGTTCCAAGGTGGTCTTCCCATGAAAGCTTGTTGTTGATGATAACGACTGTATTGTTGTTTAAAATAGTTATATACGCGTAACAGAGGTGCCGCACGGAAACGCTTTAAAGGCCAACTTGCTTTAACTGACCCTTGTTGCATGCGGCTTCAGAACGAGACAGCTGAAGGTCACTTACAAAGGCCGCGACGTACACGTTTGTGACCAAAAGAAAATCCTCTGTCGAGGACAGGCATAGACGGCGAAAAGAAAATCTAAATCGACCACCGGCGGACAATGTTTGTTCCTGTGCTAGACGTTGTAAATATGTAGGTCGCAGCTGGGGCTGCGTATTCACGGAAAATACTGCATTCCTCATTGATCTTCGGACTCGAAGACAAACCTTATTACATGCATATATTTTGGGACTTTAGACTGATATCATAAGTAATGATTCTTTTCAAAACATCGAATTCTTGTGGAAAAGACTCAGCATCAATGAAACTGAACCCAATTCTGCAGACGTGTAACTTTGTGACGTCTAGTAGTTTTCTGAAACTCTACTCGTGTCTCCACAAGGGCTAGGCTCAGCACACTACTGTTTGAGGACTTCTCTGACTCAACGGTTTAACGCCAGGCAGCCAGCATACGGGCCACAACAAAATGTAAGCCAGCCTGTAAGTACTTATTGATAGAGTCATGTCTTGTCATCGGTACATCCATCACCCACGTTCTGTGTACAACCTGTCACTTCATTAGCTGATGCGTCTTACTGTCATCATTGTGACATAAAAAAAAAACAGTGGTCTTTCATTAGCCCAATGGTCTTTCATTAATTCGATGAAGGTTTTTGGGGTGGGCGTCTCTACATTTTTTCCCCAAGAAATATCCTCGTTTTTGTTCCCATGCAATCGTATGGCTTTTTGAGATGAATAGAAAAAAAACTGTAACCTTAAAGAAACGAATTTTTAAAAAATGCCTCGAAAGTTTGTAGCACACTACATGTACTGAGTTTGGTTGTTGAGTTGATGTATCATTAGAAGCACTGGCGGATCCGGGGGGGGGGGGGGGGGAAGGCGGTAGGAGCGATCGCCCCCTCCCCACCCCACCAAATCGGCCAACAAAAAAAAAACACCATTTTTACTGCTATTCACTATAATAGAAACAAACACGGAAGACTGTTTAGTAAGGGAGACCACTTCATACCATATTTTTAACGCATTTATGCAAACGGTTTTAGATTTTTTTGTCAAATATTTTTTTTTTAAATTGTATTACCAAGGTAAGTAATCTCAGTTCTTAAACTACCTACATTTGCAAAAAAAATGTTTACTTATAGTTTAAAGTAACAATTAATAAGAAGAGTTATGTGACATAGGCCTATACGTAAACTGCAACATAGTTACAATAATAAAATTACTCTACTAAATGGAAAAATATCTATTTAGAAGCAGTAGTAGCAATAGTAGAGTTGTAGGGAAAAGTTTTATTTGTTGAGCTTTTGATTTAAATTGTTCTTCTGTACAAAGCTTGTAGATACTCTAGGTAGTCAATTAATAATATCAGTTAGGCCAGGTTCATATTTAGCTTCACTTTTACCTATCCCTTAGTCTGATGGACCATTGGGGCACCACACAAGATCTGTCTACCGTCTTTCTCCTTTTCTCTCTGTCCTTTGCCTTTGATAAAATTTCATTCACTGTCTTCCCATCGCTTTCTTTGTCTTTCTCCTCATCTTCTTCCTGGTACTGTTCCTTGAAGAAAGGCCCTTGCGAGTCCTAAGGACCCTGTGATGAGGCCATAGTGTTTGAGTTAACCTTTTTTTGACAGTGGTTAGCAGGTCATCGTGGGGTCTAATCTCTGTATTAATCCTGTTTCAGTTTCTAATCTCTTCATTCGTGATGCGCTCTATGTAAGTGACACCTAGGATTTAACTATATCTTCATAACTATCAGTTCATTGAATACATACAAATACTAACAATGTAATAATAACGTTAATTAATCTCCGTATCGTATGGTAATCAAGTCGTTAGTTGAACTAACAATACAGCAGCACGTCTCTTCTTTTTATATCCACGGAGATAAGGTTGTAGTTGTTGAAAAGGTTGTAGTTGTTGATAGTTTGTAGTTCATAGTTTCTGATATTCTTTCTGAAAATGTTAAAACCTGCCTTTTTATCTACCTGAACGGACCACTTCGGGGGCCGATTTTGAGTTTGTGTTTCCAAACAAACTGTCTTTGTAACCTTGTAAAGTTCGGTCGTATATCTATCTAAGATAAACTGCGCAGTAGTTTCCAGCTCACGCAGCCTTCCATACAGTTTATTGTTAAGGGTCTTTTTTTTTTTTTTTTGTTGCTTTTAGGGAGGGGGGGGGAGATGTAGTATCAGGCTTCTGGGGAAAATATGCTGCCTTGATTGACGTGGTCATCATTCTCTGATGACACTTCTCACAGAACGTATCTTATTTTAAGGATTTAGTTTAGAGATTTACGTTTAGTTTAGAGACGCCCCATACGTTTAGTTTAGAGACGCACCATACGTTTAGTTTAGAGACGCACCATACGTTTAGTTTAGAGACGCACCGTACGTTTAGTTTAGAGACGCACCATACGTTTAGTTTAGAGACGCACCATACGTTTAGTTTAGAGACGCACCATACGTTTAGTTTAGAGACGCACCATACGTTTAGTCTAGAGACACACCATACGTTTAGTCTAGAGACGCACCATACGTTTAGTTTAGAGACGCACCATACGTTTAGTTTAGAAACGCACCATACGTTTAGTCTAGAGACGCACCATACGTTTAGTTTAGAGACGCACCATACGTTTAGTTTAGAGACGCACCATACGTTTAGTTTAGAGACGCACCATACGTTTAGTCTAGAGACGCACCATACGTTTAGTCTAGAGACGCACCATACGTTTAGTCTAAAGACGCACCATACGTTTAGTCTAGAGACGCACCATACGTTTAGTTTAAAGACTTATAGTGACAGACTCGACTGTGGCCCATTCTGTTATGTTATACAACACTTTGGACTTGGTCAATTTAATGATGATCTAGTGATGTTGTATGTACCGCGTTCTCGCGTCTAAATTCACCCGAACAGTAAAACCCAAGAATCTAGGGTTCTTATCAAAGTATCGTAGAAATATGTTAACATCCGTCAACCCCATGCATCAGCTTATGGAACATGTGTTGTCGCAGTGTGGTCAAGACAGCTTGTAATATACGATTCTTTTAGAAAAGTGAATAATGTAAGAAAGCCAAAAGCTAATCAGAGATCATTATATAGGAGAGGTTATTTTTAAGCATGCATACTCCTTGTGGGTGTCAAGATAATCAAGTCTATGTCAATAAAATAAAAAAAACAATAAACATAAAAAAATGTCATTTATGTCTTCCCTAAGCCTGAATAAAAAAATAAAGTTTGTATATTGCCTGCGGCACAGTAAGATAATGTGAAGCCAGTACAGCGACTACATCTAGGCCTACTCTCTAATCATGGACCTTTCGATCTATCTTAATAGTCAGCTAGATCTTAATGCTGAAGTAGGCTCCCTTTTTTTTTTTTTCAGCCACTCACTTCCTCCCCTGCCCCCTTCTTGCTCTCTCTTTCTCTCTCTCACACACACACACACAAACTCAGCCCAATTCTATTCAGCAGTTTTTTTCAACGCATAACCCTCCCAGCGGGGGAGACATCGCCTTTTTTTCCTTACCTCTTGACTTCTTGGGTGGTTTGACTTGGCAGGGTGAACACTACTAGTAAGTCATATAAAGAAAAATCTTACCACTAGATGTTTTTTTGTTATAATAAGATCACATTTCAGTGGAACATTCAGTTCCAGGTCTGTTATGGGTTGGAAACCCAACTCAGAATAACTAAAAGGATCGGCATGTTTACTGAACTACTGATCGCAGAGATCTGGCGAACTGGGGGCATTGTTCTTATTTCTGATTTGTTAAGACACGCAATGTGACCTTTACAAGACCTTAGATAATATGGTGACCTTTACAAGACCTTAGATGATATGGCGACCTTTACAAGATCTAAGATAATATGGTGACCTTTACAAGACCTTAGATAATATGGTGACCCTTAGCCTTTACAAGACCTTAGATAATATGGTGACCTTTAGCCTTTACAAGACCTTAGATAATACGGTGACCTTTACAAGACCTTAGATAATATGGTGACCTTTACAAGACATTATATAATATAGTGACCTTTACAAGACCTTAGATAATATGGTGACCTTTACAAGACCTAATATAATATAGTGACCTTTGCAAGACCTTAGATAATATAGTGACCTTTACAAGATCTTAGGTAATATGGTGACCTTTACAAGACATTAGATAATATAGTGACCTTTACAAGACCTTAGATAATATGGTGACCTTTACAAGACATTAGATAATATAGTGACCTTTACAAGACCTTAGATAATATGGTGACCTTTACAAGACATTAGATAATATGGTGACCTTTGCAAGACATTAGATAATATGGTGACCTTTACAAGACCTTAGATAATATGGCAGCGATGGCAGTGAAGAATGGGAAAACAAGTCATGCAAATAATTAAGTTATTTTTAAACATACAGCCCAGCGGACAACGGCTTTGTCTGCATTAGGTTAGGACAAATATGCAGGTCGCAAACTGGGATTGCGTATTATGTGAAACACTGCACTCATCCTTAATCGTCGGAATCTAAAAGACATCGCCATTATATTCAGTGCATTGAAGATTTTCATTCCAAGCGAATGACCTAAGAATACCTAGCTTTTTTTTGTGGTGTATCCGGAGTGCGAAATAAAGGTCGGGTTGATAATCTTTGTTTTTAAAAAGTTTCATGATCATTATTTTTTTTTGTTCCCATTTTAACACTGCAGAATGAAATGTTTTTAAAGCTCTTTATTCTGTTTGTGACTGTTATTTAGTTGGCAATATTGGATTTCAATTTAGTGTCCTAAACATTGTTAAGGTTCTCGCGAATGTCTCCAATATACATCATCCTTATGTAGTATAAAACACCGAATAAAACATCTGTAATAATAATAATAATAATATAATTGTATACGTTAGACTTGTTGATAGGGGTGAAGAGCTTCCGGTCCACGCATGTCCGATGAGAAAATATCATTCTCAGTGAACATAGACTTTCGGCGCTCCGAGACCCTAATGGACATTTTCCAAAGGTTACTTCATTATGTACTGCGGGTAGAGAGGCCGGATCTAACCCGCGGGCCGTAGGCTTGGCGTCACTGAGTTCAAAACATTTAAACGAGGAGGTTGAAAAATAAGTATAATAAGATTGAAACGTGTAAGACCTTCACTTTACCTTTTCCTTAGTCTGTTGGTCCGTTGGGGCACCACACACGATCTATTGACCGTCTTTCTCCACTCCTCTCTGTCTCTTTGCCTTGGATAGAAACTCTTTCAATGACAGGCCCGTACATTCGGTTATATGGTCTTCCCCCTCAAATCGTGACCCCGCCATTGTCAGTTACATTCAACAACAAGTGATGGGGTGTGACACAGTCATACAGGTCAGAGGGCAACACAAGGCGAACTTGAATATCGACGAGAACAAGAATCCAATAATCACTTGCAACATTTGTTCAGCATTGACCGTTTGGAATAGTTCTTTTATTTCTTTGATACAATTAATTTTCCCATTAACTTGACCGGTGGCTGAGTGGTTAAGCGCTTGGCTTTCGAACCTGGCCCTGGGTTCGAATCTCGGTGAAGACTGGGATTTTTTATTTTTTTAAGTTAGGAATCTTTGGGCGCCTCTGAGTCCACCCGACTCTAATGGGTACCTGACTTAAGTTGAGGGAAGTAAAGGCGGTTGTTGGTTGTGCTGGCCACATAACACCCGTGTTAACAGTTGGCCAAAGAAACAGATGGCCTTTTTTTTTTACTTGGCCTGGACTTTTCTGGACGTTGCTTCAGAAGTAACTTTTTCGCGTGATAGTTCAAGCCAAGGCTGCCTTAGCAGTACTCTGGGGGGGGGGGGGGTCTGGGAGAGTGTCATATCAGGGCCACGAATATGTGTACGATGGGCGGACTGTGACAGATGATTCACTTTATCGCGAGGTCCCCATAAGGTCCCCTAGTGCGGTTGCCCCACTCGCCACCCCCTAAGACCGCCTCTGGATCAAGCCTCTTGCATGAAGCAGTGATTGACACCGGGCAGGGGTTCGAACTTGGATCATCATGGCGACACTCTGTAGCGCGTCAGAACACGACCAGCCAGCTGAGCCCACTGCATATTTAGTGCCCTCGAATATAAGTGCATGTGTATGTGTGCGTGTGTGTGTGGCACTGTGTATATGTGTTTTTAAATAAATGTTTTTTGTATTTCTTTTTTTTTATATTTTTTTACATTTTTTTACATGTCCTTTCTCGTCACGTAAATGGCACCCTAGGGCGCCACCTTTCACCGTTGTCACGCCCTCACCTGCCCCCAGGACGCTTATGCTCAGTAAGGGCATTTACGTGTCTCCGGGGCGCACCTTTAGGTAGGTGCAATGACGTCACATGTCACAAAAGTGCGAACATAAAATACGAAACAAACAAAAATACCATTATGTTAATAGTATACACACCTACACATAATCATACAAAGAATTTTTTTTTTTAACTTATGGATTTAACTTTTTTTTAACTTAAGGTTTTAACTTTTTTTATTTAAACTTTTTTTTATAACGTAACTTTCATAAAGCCGTTTTCTTTCTCTTTCTTCTAGTCCTCGGCTCTTCCAGTTAGTCTACGTGAAGACGGCAAGTAAACGGCCAAGACGAAAGAACTAGGCCACAGTAACCTATAGATTGTTCGCCCTGACAGGACGTCGACCCCGGTAAAGCCCAGTGGACTTGCCGCGCTCAGCGTTCAACAACCTTTTCCGAGGATCACACTCCCAGAGCCATGATTCACCAGCAGATAACTGTCATACGAATTTCTAGATTACTTTTTTTGTGAGTGTGCCTATAATGGACCTCATTCACCAATCGTAAACAAACAACATTTAGCCACGTGATAATATTGATAAAACAACGAAAACAAAAACGAATCACGTGACAGCCTTAGTGTATGACGTAATTTGTATAGAAGAGATAGAGAATCACGTGGCTAAATGGTGTTTGTTTACGATTGGTGAATGAGGTCCATTCATTAATTAATCACATTGTAAAAGAGGAAGGGGGACAATAGAGTGGATCAATGTTGTACATACTGCGAGATACTTAAACTAAATGGGACATGGAAGTTAACTCTTTCTCTCCTAACCGACGATACAAACGTTGATTCCATCAGAATGTGGTAAATAATTACGGAGAGAAAGAGTCAAGTGAAGTTCCTTCAAACATAAATACAGTTTCTTCACGTTTTACCAATAGCAAGTTTTGAGCCAATGTGATGCCTCAGGGTAATCTGCGAAGGTTTGTCCACAAGATGTGAAGCAGTCATGGCACGTCGGCTTGCGGACATGCCCTACTGCCCACAAACCAAACTCCTTGCTATAGAGCCGCACTGCCTTGTGTGTGGCCCTGTAAGGTCTAAACCTAACCAAAAAATCCGGTTTTTCAGCCCCGTAGGTGAGGGGGGAGGGCATTGCTTAGACCATTGCTCTCTGGCAAACTCCTGCATCCACCGGACCCCAAGTTGCGATGGTTTTCCATCCCTACGCATCCGTTCAGTATGGAAGAAAGGCAAGCGTACGTGTATGCAGTCCAGCTCTAGCAGACTCCAAATCGACAAAACGGCGTTGCCTAATCGTTCTGCTTCGGCAATGGACAGGTCACTCCATCTCTGACAGGCAATGGACAGGTCACTCCATCTCTGACAGTAATATCTCTGAACAAAAAAAAAACAACAACATGGAGAGTGGTAGTTACCAATAATAAGTTTGTAGCTGATTGAAACGCCAAGAACAACTCTCGACGGTCGTAGGGGCTCTAAAGACTCACTTTATAGCTACTGCCTGTCTTAAGCTAGCCCTCGGACAACACAATTGTCTCTCGACGCAGCTTACATTATTAACTCTTTGGACGCGTGTGGTAGTTTAGCCTATAAACAGTAGAATTGTAATTCTATTTTATATGCACTCTTGTAAAAAAAAGCTCAGCACTTAAAGGGTTAAAAAGACTTTCGATTTCAATACAATGGCTAGATATTAATGACTAGCTTTTGGGGTTTGAGGATAAGATTTTTTTTCTTGGTTGCGGTGGGGACAGATACAATTCATTTTGATAGGCTATAGTATATTAACATATACATTTGAATGTGTATATGCTTGAGGATCTAATTAAAATCTTATGAATCACGAATGCTTTGTGAACTTCGAATACTTCTAAACGTTCTAAGGCTTGGAACTCTAGACCGTAGGAAGTTCGCCCCCATCTGCCTGTCTGAACAAACTTCTGTCTGGGAAAGATCCAAGCAACTTTTGTAAATGTTTACATCCCTATTACCGATAGCTCGTATCCCTAAATGCTCGGAATTGAAGCGAGGCTTAAGGCTGAGTCCACCGGCGAAACTCCCCCATATTCATTCAGGATGTGTGATATATAAGCCTAGATACTTTTGATTTGTGTAAATTGTACTGAGGCACCTTTTTTTAATATTCGAATTTTTTCTTCTCAGTGAACTTATGGAGTTAACTCTTTCGGGAGATTTGATGTTGTCATAAAATTCCGCTAATTTTGTTAAGGAAACATGTTGGTCTCCCAGTGTGGAGTGTAGCAGTGAAAGAGTTAATATTTCAGCTCCAACACAAGATGTTTTTGTACTTGTTTAGTCCCTGTCTATAGTGCAGGCCTGTAGTCCAGTTCCAAACAGACGGATAAAACATTTTCACTTGAATTTTATTTGTTTCAATCAGGGTGTTGACATATTTACATATGACACTGACATAAGCCCGGGAGCTGTCTTTTCAAACAAGTATAACATAATTATATGTAACATTTGGTGATATGACATTAACGACATATCCTCACTTTTTCTTTTCTTTCCAAGATAAATCTTGTTTTTTTTTTTATAATTTTTTTTTAATGATGTTTTTTCCCTAGATATCTTTTTTTTGTCTGTAAGTTTTAAATGATTTTTTTAGGACGTGTTATTTAAGCGACATGTCATCGTGGACAAAAACTTTTAATGATTGCTTCATTATTTATATGTGCTGAAGACATTATCCACACGTATGTCTGACACATGCCACCCAGAATCACCCAATGTTATATGTAGAAGTACTGTGTTTTTGTGTCCATCATGGAAACAAACTCCAGTCTTTCTTGTTGGATGCGCCTGGTCTAAAAAGTTGATCAATTTGCGTGTAATTTAGGATATGAAAATAAACAAATATATTCAAACAAATTCTTTTTTTTTCAGCATGTGTTCTGTTTCAATCTAGTTAAAAAACAGACGCTCTTGGGAGAAACATAGCACCGTTGTTTCAACGAACAGAATATTGTTGTTGACAGACAGACAGACATACAGACAGACAGACAGACAGATAGATAGATAGATAGATAGATAGATAGATAGATAGATAGATAGATAGATAGAGAGATAGATAGACGGACGGACGGACGGACGGACTGACAGATAATCACAAAGCACTTAGGCCTACATACCCACTTTTGTTGTCTGTGTTCTAAAAATAGAATGCATCCAGAATCCAGGCCAGATTTCTCGCCATTTACTCAACCGAACGCAATTTTCCAATACTGCTGGGCAGTTTGACCTCATTTCTGGGGAAATAAAACTAACAGCAAACGGAAATGACGACGTGAAGAATGGGGCGCAAGGAAAAAATCTCAAAGTAGAACTTCACCCGACATAAATTCTTTGCAGTGAGTGTTGATAATCAGATTTAGATGTCTCTTTATATCTCTACAGACATAGCTTAACAGTTCAATCATTCAATCAACATTAGACCCTTTCAAACCTTGTGATCTATGGGGTTTTTAATGTTTCTATGACCAATGGCTAACAAAGATGTCATGTGGGCTTTTGTATTTCATTATAATCAGCTTTTTTTTTTTTAAGTAAAAGATTTCTAAAATTGCCAAAGCATGCCATTTCTTGCTTCACCATTAAACTTTGTGCACTAATGATGTCAGCTTGAAAGTTGCGAAAGATATCACATGACATAAGAAGTTGTATAATACAAAGCAGGTTGGCTTCACTTGCTGTCCCTTTCAATTAGCGAGCAAAAATATAATACACTTGATTTATTTACCTCGGTAGTTCAGAAAAGTCAGTTTGAGAAAACTGATGTGCTAAGAACTGATATAATAGACATTCGATAGCAACTGATTACTAATTGATGGACACAGATCTCTATGTTAGACTTCTTCAACATTTCTCACATATTAATGTTTAGGAAGAGTAAATTATTATATTATCATTGCTTTTATATAGCGCTACTTCCATGCTTATAGCATGCTCAGAGCGCTTTTGGTCCAATCTCATTTGTGGACCAGTGGGGGGGGGGGGGTATCTAGGAGTTGGTTTTCCGTGCTGCCTTTGGGCGCTCAGTAAACACAACTCTGCCCGAGTCGGGTGTCGAACCTTGAGCCCCCTTCTAGATAGCTAAGCTAAGATAAGTTCAAGCGCACTTGGCCTCTCGACCACGCTTCCCAGATGTATGTAATGTGAACAATATAATAAAACACTTATTATGTAACGCCCGATAATCATTGCTGCGTATAAGGAGTCGTATGAGCCTTGAATGCCTTGACGCCTACTCTGTTTGGCATAGTCTTCTCGTGCCTACTGCATTATGCTTACAGCGACATCAACGAATGTGTATTTCTCCCTACAAGATCCACAGTAAAACTCTTTCATGTATCTAGATTGAAGGCGAAAACCAAAGTTAGGAACGTAGTAACAAAAGGGAACTCCTCTAAGCTGATGATGCAGCTTTTATTGCTGAATATGTTTCTCAGCTTCAGACGCATGCGGCATGCCAAAAGTTTGGTTTCGATACAAGTCAAAGCAAGACCAAATCATTACTTCAGAACACAAGCAGCACAGCACCTCATGTAAGCTGTAACGAACGACCATTGGAAATTGTTGAGCGCAGCTGTGTATGAAGGATTGGCCTCTTTAGTCACACAAGAAGTTCCAAAGAGACGTAAAATGCCACAGAAGAAATTGTATCTGAAATGAAATTATTTATTTCTAAAAGTTAGTACCTGCAGAGGAGTCGTCTTTAAAAAAAAACAACTACTTGCTGATGCATACGATGACTAAATTTGTTTTTCCAGGGGGAGAGGACCAGCTGTGACATTCTTGAACTCGGACCCAAGAGCACCTAGCTACGCCCCTGCATGTGGCCATCACAACGACCGACCACCTTTACTTTACCAGAGTATGTCAGGTACCCATTTGAGATCGTTGGACTTGGGGGCGCTCTTTAAAATTCCGAAGCTCAAAATGGGTACATGACAATAGTCGGACAATAGTTAAGGCGGTTGATCGTTGTATTGGCCACATAACACCCTCGTTAACCGTTAATCAAAAAAACAGATAACCTTTACATCATTTGTCTATGGATCGCAAGGTCTGAAAGAGGTACTGTACATTTTTTTAATGGCTAAACCAAAGATTATTCGCTTATTACAAAGCTTATATCAACTGACTCTGTCTGGTAAAAAGTTTGTACACGTTATTTCTCCCACATCCAATCTGAGATCGAGCTGAATATTGGCACAGTTATTTCTTTTACTTGACATCACAAGAATCAATTTAAAAAAATAATAAAATTAGTTAATTAGCTATTGGTAATTAATAATTTTATTAGGTATCTCGAACAAGGGAAAGAAGTTATACTTGACTGAAGTAGTGGTATAAGCTGAACTGGTTCTCTTTAAAGGTCGTCGTCTGAGTCTCAGAGAACACAAACATGAAGTACGACGAGACTATAGAAACAATACATACCTATACAATGTTCTATGTTCATCAGAACTTATCTAGCCGAGTGGTTAGAATGTCGGCTTGAGGAAACTTGAGGCATGAGTTCGAATTCAGGTGGTTCCCCCCCCCCTCTTTTTTTCTATAAATTCTTTTTTATTGTTAGTCTAGATCTATTACTGATGTAATTACATGACTGATACAAACTAATTGATACAACTATGCTTAATATAAGCTTTGCTTGTTTTTGTTTTAAAGTTGTTTCTATTTTTTTGTTTTAAGTATACTTTGTAAGTCGAAGAGGCACTTAACGATTTTGGAAATTCCCTCTTTCCCCATAAGGAACGCTTGTTAGCTAAGAAATACAATATGAATACTACACTGTTGGAGAGTTTCACTAAACAAGGTCAAAAACGCTGCATGCGAAGCAGGATGTTTAGGCAACGCCTTTTTTTTGGTGAAAAGTTTAGTTTTACTTTGCCGTTAAAATAAATCATACATATGACATTTTTCAATGTGTGTTTGTGGAAGCACATTACTTTTTTGTCCCTTAGATTTTGGAGTTATGTCTGTTATGTACTCAATGTTACGTACTTACTGTTACGTACTTACTGTTATGTACTTACTGTTATGTACTCATTGTCATGTACTTACTGTTATGCACTCAGTATTATGTACTCACTGTTACGTACTTACTGTAATGTACACACTGTTACGTACTTACTGTTATGTACTTACTGTTACGTACTTACTGTAATGTACTCACTGTTACGTACTTACTGTAATGTACACACTGTTACGTACTTACTGTTATGTACTCACTGTTACGTACTTACTGTTATGTACTTACTGTTACGTACTTACTGTAATGTACTTACTGTTACGTACTTACTGTAATGTACTTACTGTTACGTACTTACTGTTATGTACTTACTGTTACGTACTTACTGTTATGTACTTACTGTTACGTACTTACTGTTATGCTCTCAGTATTATGTACTCACTGTTACGTACTTACTGTAATGTACTCACTGTTACGTACTTACTGTTATGTACTTACTGTTACGTACTTACTGTTATGTACTTACTGTTGTGTACTTACTGTTATGTACTCACTGTTATGTACCTAACATCATACTATTGTATGGGATCAAATATTACCCATAAACCCATTTGGCTTATCGTTGATGCCTGTATATGTGTTTTTACGTATGTTTTCATCTATTTTAATGAGTCAAACCTTGTAGTTTGTGCCTGAGTGTATATTTAGACTTTAGAGCAGCGGTTCTCAACCTTTAAAGGTTGGCGACCCCTTTTTACAATCCCCAACTCTGCCGCGACCCCCCTTCTCCCGGAACACACACACAGCTCTAGAACAATAAACAAAAACAATCAATTTTTCGATGGTCTTTGGCGACCCCTGGCAAATTGTCAATCGACCCACAAGGGGGTCGCGACCCACAGTGGGTCACGATCCCTGCTTTAGAGGTATAGTGTCTTTTTTCCCAATATACTTTTGTTTTTAACCTAATAGGAAAAGTCATTAACTTATATATTTATTAGTCGGGAATTTTCATTGTTGTCTCTCTTGTAGTCCTTGCTTTCGCCTGTTTATTATTCACATGCGCTATCCCTATTTATGAAGACCTGAGCTCTTACTTAACAAAAGTGAGAGCATGTAGGTCAAGTCAGGTCACTTGACTGAGATCTGACTGAAGCGGTAACATGACACCATAGTGCTGTAGTGTCACTATAGGGTAGAAGCAGAGACAGTTTGGGGGGTGGTGTCTCCCAGTGGGGTCAGGTAACAGTGTCACGTCTGCGCACAAATCATCCAAATTAGGCAGCCGCCTAGTGCCTCCGATTGGTGGGGGCCTCAAATAGGACTAAAAAAAAAAAAAGAGGAAAAAAAAAAAGCTCCAATCTCAACCATAGCAGAAGTCTATTATTCGTCTGTTAGCCTAACTCTCTCTATTGTGATGCAAATTTCCACACTGAACGCAATATCAATTTATTTTATTTCTTGATTTCGATATAGAAGCAAGAAAGTTTTAATTCATCGCGTAATTGTATTTTCGGTCTTTTTATGTTTCTATTTCATTTTGGGGGCCACCTAATTCACTTTGCCTAGGACCTAACCTGGCCCTCGGGTATCTAGCTAATGACTTTCAATAGATGTATGAGTATTATTTAGGGTGTTGGGCATCCCAATCTAGTTTCTGGAAGGACTGCAACTTAGTAATGCTTATAATATTTAATATTTATTCGGGGTCGCGGTCACGGAGTGATTAAGCGCTTGGCTTACGAATATAAATTCCTGAGTTCGAATCTCGATGAAGACTGGGATTTTGAATTTCGGGATTTTTAGGACGCCCCTGAGTCCAGCCAACGCTAATGGGTACTTGACATAAGTTGAGGGGAAAGTAAAGGCGGTTGGTCGTTGTGCTGTCTACGTGACACCCAGCTCGTTAACCTTTGGCCAAAAAAAAAACAGATGACCTTCAGCAAGGTTTTAAAGGGGAACTTGAATAATTTTTATTCGCAAATGAGTCAAAACCTTTATTGAAACTTTTTGCTTTTCCGGTTGGTGGGCGTGGGTGGGCCGTGCAAGAGTGTGTGTTTACATCGTGTACGTGTGTAAGTGTGTAAGTGTATGTTTAAGTGTGTGTGTGTGTAAGTATGTGTGTGTACGTATGTGTGTGCGTATGTGTGTGTAAGCATGTGTGTGTGTAAGAATGTGTGTGTTTTGATCGTCCCTATTTTTTAAACTTCATCTGAAATCTAAACGATGTTTGCACCTCACTTCCCCACTGCCTGCACTCAAGGTCAGGTTACGGATGGCTGAGAAATGCAAGAGCCTAGTGAAAAGTAACTTCTGCTCCTAACAAACGATTCTTTCTTATCCCAACTACACCCGAGACCGTGGAAACACAGAGTCTCAGGCTACATGTGTCGTCCTCGCTTCTGACACCATAAATGGATCTAGTGTCATCTGCATAACAACTAAGACGCTTTCTCTCAACGAGAATGGGTAATTTGAGAAGGCTCAAAAGATGTGATTAAAAAAAAGGTTACGTTATCTTGCAGACCCCTTTGTCTGTCTGTGGTTTTGTGTGTCTGTGGCGGGGAGTTCGTTGACTTTCGTTAAGTGTAATAATACCCCAAGGTTTTCTATACTTCCCCACCCGCACTGGATGGACGTGAAAAGAATCACAGATTTGATCTGGCAGGTTTTTGGTGGCCCTCTGGGGTTGCATGTAAAAATGCAGGTCTCTAATAGTTTCTATTATTTTCAGGAAGTATATTCGACTCTTTTCAAGTTCAAACTACAAGCAACGATAATCCAACCTTTCTCCATACAAAATATTCATTTCTACCTCAATTATCTCCTCCTTATCAAATTTATTATTCGATATGGATTAATTCTTTCTCTCCTAACTGACAATACCAGCGTTGATTCCACCAGAATGTGGTAAATAATTACGAAGAGAAAGAGTTAACAGGAAAAACCTTTTTAAAAAACTTCTTCTTTAAGAAGACAATACCCCTTTGTACAACTTATAGAGCGATTGTTTTTCTCTTAAAAGTAATGAATGTTAGATTTAAAAAAACATTTTGTTACCCCGCCCAGTTCACCCTGACAAAGAATCCTGGTTAAGCGAAGGTACAGATTTAGTGCAACTTTTAATAGTCCAATGAAAAGCATTTATTCCTAGACTTATATCACAATGCGCAAAATTTCATTGAACATAATTTGAAAAAAAAAATAATAAAGCCTTACATTTGGACGCTCCTAACGCGATAGTTCTTTCAATAACGGCAAAGTTCTTTGAAAACCAATATAGGATCTAGACCTAGATTGAGTCTCTAGCCAAATTTACATTTATTTATTTTTACTTTGAATAATTATAACGGTCAAACTAGAGCTTTCCTCGTGTGGCCAACGAGCTAGTAATTCTTTTTCTCAGCAATTTAACATCAACTGTTTAAATGTCTACCAACATCGTTAGAGCCATTTTTTTAGACCAGAGCCCGCCCACTTTCCATTCAGGAGTGACTTAACTAGAGGTATTGTAAAAAGTATAGTAAAGTTCCCCCTTGAGATCTTTCTATACATAGGGCAGATGATGTAAAGGTCATCTCTTTCTGTGGCACATAATTGGGGAAAAGTAAAGGCGGTTGGTCGTGTGCTGGCCACACGACACCCTGTTAACCATCGGCCACAGAAACAGATGACCTTTGATATGGATTACCTGTTACGAAACGTAATAATTATTATGAAAAGTGTGCACATTTATGCACAGCTATATTGAGATGTATAAGCTAGTAATTAAAGGAAAATAAGTTACAGAAATCAAATATGCACATGTATTGGAGTAAACAGAGACCCTTATTTCACAACAAAAACAAAACAATGAATTCGCCCACTCTGGTCAATGCATTCTAGTAAACATGTATAATAGCAAAGAAGGGAAATCCCATTGGAGCAATGGGGAGAGAAGAAGAGGTCATTAAGCAGTTCCAATCCATGCTTTTAATTTCCCAGTAATTTCTTCCCTCCCCCAAAGCCCCCATAAAGTGTGATATCCAAGCGTTTGTGGGCGTTGCTGGGCCCAAACTCACCATCGGTGAACGCCCATGGCCCTGTCATAAATCATTGCCCCAATGCCCTACTTCTTAACTGTGAACGCCCATGGCCCTATCATAGATCATGGCCTCAATGCCCTACTTCTAACGGTGAACGCCCATGGCCCTATCATAGATCATGGCCTCAATGCCCCACTTCTTAACGGTGAACGCCCATGGCCCTATCATAGATCATGGCCTCAATGCCCTACTTCTAACGGTGAACGCCCATGGCCCTATCATAGATCATGGCCTCAATGCCCCACTTCTTAACGGTGAACGCCCATGGCCCTATCATAAATTATTGCCCCAATGCCCTACTTCTTAACGGTGAACGCCAATGGCCCTATCATAGATCATAGCCCCAATGCCCTACTTCTAACGGTGAACGCCAATGGCCCTATCATAGATCATAGCCCCAATGCCCTACTTCTTAACGGTGAACGCCCATGGCCCTATCATAGATCATGGCCTCAATGCCCTACTTCTAACGGTGAACGCCCATGGCCCTATCATAGATCATGGCCTCAATGCCCCACTTCTTAACGGTGAACGCCCATGGCCCTATCATAAATTATTGCCCCAATGCCCTACTTCTTAACGGTGAACGCCAATGGCCCTATCATAGATCATAGCCCCAATGCCCTACTTCTTAACGGTGAACGCCCATGGCCCTATCATAGATCATGGCCCCAATGCCCTACTTCTTAACGGTGAACGCCCATGGCCCTATCATAGATCATGGCCCCAATGCCCTACTTCTTAACGGTGAACGCCCATGGCCCTATCATAGATCATGGCCCCAATGCCCTACTTCTTAACGGTGAACGCCCATGGCCCTATCATAGATCATGGCCTCAATGCCCCACTTCTTAACGGTGAACGCCCATGGCCCTATCATAAATTATTGCCCCAATGCCCTACTTCTTAACGGTGAACGCCAATGGCCCTATCATAGATCATGGCCCCAATGCCCTACTTCTTAACGGTGAACGCCAATGGCCCTATCATAGATCATAGCCCCAATGCCCTACTTCTTAACGGTGAACGCCCATGGCCCTATCATAGATCATGGCCCCAATGCCCTACTTCTTAACGGTGAACGCCCATGGCCCTATCATAGATCATGGCCTCAATGCCCTACTTCTTAACGGTGAACGCCCATGGCCCTATCATTGATCATGGCCCCAATGCCCTACTTCTTAACGGTGAACGCCCATGGCCCTATCATAGATCATGGCCCCAATGCCCTACTTCTTAACGGTGAACGCCCATGGCCCTATCATAGATCATGGCCCCAATGCCCTACTTCTTAACGGTGAACGCCCATGGCCCTATCATAGATCATGGCCCCAATGCCCTACTTCTTAACGGTGAACGCCAATGGCCCTATCATAAATCATGGCCTCAATGCCCTACTTCCGAACGCCCCTGACCCTACTCTCAACGTATTGCATCACGCAGGACAATAAGCTCAGCACGTGAAGAGTTAATTTCAACGCTCGCGCGCTCCGACGCAACACACAGGCACAAGCAACCACACGTGCACCCCATCACTATATACACATACACAGCGGACACTAGACGGTGATTCAGAGATGTGGTGTGTAATGTACTTTTAGAGAGAATCGGTTCACGCGAAATGAATGTGGGGGGGAGGGGGTCAAATTTAACCTCTCTTTGTTTTTTTTTTTGTTTTTCAATAACAACATAGAAACTTGAGTGGAAATGGGTCTGGTCATTGTTCTATTGTAGGGTTTCTCAAGGCGTTTCCTTCAACTATTCGAGATCCTTAAGGCGCCTCTTGAGTCCAGCCAGCTCTATTGGGTACCTGATATTAGTTGAGGAAAAGAAAAGGCGGTTGGTCGTTGTGCTGGCCACTTGACATCCTCGTTAACCACAAGATCTGAAAGGGGAACTTTACTTACTTTACTATTCGACTAGTGAGAGAGAGAGAGAGAAGAGATAGAGTGGAGAGAGAAGAGAGGAGAGAGAGAGAAGAGAGGAGAGAGAGAGGAGAGAGAGAGGAAGGAGAGAGAGAAGGGAGGAGAGAGAGAAGAGAGAGAGAGAGAAGGGAGGAGAGAGAGAAGAGAGAGAGAGAAGGGAGGAGAGAGAGAAGAGAGAGAGAGAGAGAGAGAGAAGATGGCTGGGAGGGCGTTTACCGTGTTATATTTTGGAGGTCATTTTTTTAAGCAGCTGAAAATTGGAGGAGAAGGGGGTAGAAGGGAAGACACATAAACACACACACACACACACACACACACACACTCACATTATGGGTTGATGTCAGAAATATTCAGCATGTGTCTTAAGTGACTCGGAGGTTAAACAGTTCAATCACAATCATAAAGTCTATGGTTCCGTGGTGTTCGCTTCGGACTGTCGTCAACATGTTTCGAAGTACAAAACCTGCCCACTGTCTTCCCATGCAGAAGTTCTGAACTCGGAGATAATAACTTTCATTTCTTATAAAAGTCCGAAATGTATTATCGTATCATATCATATATAATATATTATATAATAAAACAACATAACAAGCACAATATTTTATAAAATCCTTTAAAAAACAAAAAAAAACAAAGCTTCTTTAATGGAAAAAAACTACATTTAGTAATATTTTAGAAGTTATTTCCCTTATTCGATAGCAGACAAAATAATTAATTACTAATAATCAATTGACTAATTGTCCCGTTTAGATCTCGTAAACTAGAAAAGATAGTGAAAAAAATCGACATCATAAAATTTAAGCCTTTCAAAGTTCTGATGCAACGGCTACTTTTGTCTTTCCTGAAAGCAAAAAAATCTAATTTTTTAAATCAAGTTTTTTTCATTAAAATACACCATTTTTACAACTATTCACTAATAATAGTAACAAACACGGGAGGCTATTTAGTAAGGGAATTCACCATTTGCCATACTCGTAACACGTTTATGGGATCGGTTTTAGATTTTTTGTAAAAATAATAATAATAATAAGTAGTAGTTTTTCATATTATCGCGTGCGTGAACAGCAAAGATATATGATAACCATGAAACTAAGATAATTTTTTTAACGGAAATGTTTTTTTTTTGGAAATGTTCATTATATCAGTTAGGCTAGTTTGACATTGAACTTCACATTCACTTTCACATATCCCTCGGCACCACACAAGATCTGTCAACCTTCTTTCTCCATTCTTCTATGTCATTTGCCTTTGATAGAATTTCATTCTGATATTTTTTTTTCTGAAACCTGCATTTATACTTGCCTGGGTGGACCACTTCGGGGGGCCTGATTTTGAGTTTGTTTCCACACAAACTGTCTTTGTAACCTTGTTTTAAATGATTTGTGTCTTGCCAACGCCAATGAATATTTGTGCAAAGTTTTAACTTGATCTGTGAATGGGTGTGGGAGAAATAACGTGTATAAGCTTTTTTTTTTTACCAGACAGAGTTGATATAAGCAGGTTCCAGAAAAATATAATATCAGAATGAAATTGCTTGAGCAACAGATGGGAGAAGTCTTACAATAAGTTATCCTGAGATGAACTCCAGAAGGGTTTGGCCAGCACACAAATTGGCGTTAAGACTACAGCAACGAGCCAAAAGGTCACACTACACACGAGCGTTCTGTTGTATGGCTTATCACATATTTGCCATGGCTTATCACATATTTACCATGGCTAATATCCTTAAAACGTAAATCAATATCTATATTTCTTAAGGTAAAACCATAGATGCAGAGTACTATATAGATATATAGTAAAAACGATCCTAGGGCTCAGAGCATTGAAATTTGAATTGTTGGATTTTTGTTGTTGTAAAGAACGCTCTTCAGTTCTCCCGGTTCTATTGGGTACTTGATTTTGGTTACTAGAGTATGGGGACCTAGGGCAGGGGTCGGCAACCTTTTGAGTCGAAAGAGCCAAAAATTACAATTTACAAAATTTTAAAGTTTTTAAAGAGCCACAAGGTTTTTCTTGCCAACTATAACTAGTTCTCAAACAATAAACTTTTTTTAATGAAAAAAAAACGAATTAATATATAAGTAGTGTTTTTCATAACAAATATATAATATATATATATATATATAATTATTTTTTTATTTTGGTAACAACTAAAGAAATTAAACATTTACATGAACTTCACTAACAAACAATTGAGCAAACAAGATTCAGTGGGAGCGTTGGCTTTGTATGGTTTTAGAAAGTTTGGATACATTTGGCTCATAACTTATTGTTTTTAGTTTAAAACACAACTCTAAATTTTCATTTGTTAGTTGGCTTCTTACTTTACTTTTAAATATATTCATGCAAGAGAACGCTTGCTCGCACGACTATGTCGATCCAAAGATAGTCATCACTTCAAATGACAACATCTTCACCTCACTGTAGCAATCTGGGAGATTATTCCATGTGTCGAATCAACTCGCGGCATTCCTTTTTGAAGCTGTCCACTTTTGTTGCGTTACGTACATACATTTCTGGACCTTCAACTCTTCCAACTTGCTTTTCAACTCTGTAATCCAGTATCAATTAAAAATGAATCAAGATGGATTTCGTTACTATTTGTGTTGATATGGTGTACTCAAAATGCTAGAATGGTTTTGTTGGTTTTGAACTGCTTAAATCTGTCAAGAAATTCATATTTGATTTTTTTTTATAACTGTGCTGAAGTAATTCGTGCCAAAAGGAATTAATTTGTCTTCAAAACAAACCAATTCCTCTACCAAAACATAGGCTGGGTTTTCCTTTCCTTGCAGTTTTAGATTCAGCTCATTTAATTTTTGCTGTATTTAGCTTTTAGTTTCCGCTGTTATATCCACCATAAAGTAAAATTTTTGCAACTATTTGTCGTTCTCTAATTCGGTGTGATAAATGTCTTTTTCATTTAGAAATGTATTTATTTCATTCAAGCACAAAGCAAAACGTTTCAACACTTTACCTTTGTAAAGTCATAGCACTTTTTTGGGAAGAGGGAGGTCGGAATACTGAGTCTCCATTTCGTTTAAGTGGTAGAGTGCTTTTTGCAAGATGCTGTTAATAATCTTGATTACCAAATTCATGACATCATCTATTTCGGTCGGAATCGTTTTGGGCACAAAGCGTTTCTTGGTGTATTATTCAGTGAAACATAAGAATTTCTGGGTTTATTTTGCTCCGACGAATCGTTGTTGCCCTTTTACTTTTTCCTGTCATACTTCTGGCTCTATCAGTTGCTATTTAAATGATTTTATCTTATTTTCTTCAAGGTATTTTTGCAAGCATTCGATCTATCGTCCCCTCTAGTTTGTCATGAGAGCGGTAGCAATCCTAGGAACGACATATACCTGACAAAAAAGGCAACATGTGCCGTCGTGTCTTTATGTCGCAAGACTAATCTATAGCAAGTGATACGGCAGAAAAAAAGTTGAATATCTTCCACCTGCAACTATCTTACATTTGAAGACGTTTTAGCTATTCTATTTTGTACTGTTTCAGCGGATATTGGCAATTTTTTTTTTAAAGATTTCTGGTTTGTTTTTGAAATCACAAAACAGTTCTTCAGATGCAAGTAGGAAGCAGTCTTCGACATACCATCTGTAAATGGTTTGCCTTTTTGTGCAATTTCTAGTGGTACCGCAAAGCTAGCCAGATTAGCATTACTTGTAGATTGCTTCTAACTTTGATAAGATAATTCGCTTCCAACTCATTTACTTTAAACAATAAACAATACGTCCCAGTCAAAGCACGTGGTTACGATGCCTATCCGTCTTGCGTCGAAAGCAAATTAAAACCTACATAGAAACATCCAACGACGGCCGAGCGCTTCCGACGGACTGACAACAGTGATGACGAGTGTAATGGGGGAGGGTTGTGGTGAAAAGCGAGTACAAATGGCTGAGAGATCGAATCGGCACCTAATCTTCGTTAAAGGATTCAGAACTTCTTTAAAAAAAATGTTTCGGTAAAATAAATAATATTTGCGTATGGAACTAAAGAGCCGCAGCTTCACACCCAAAGAGCCGCATGTGGCTCGCGAGCCGCAGGTTGCCGACCCCGGACCTAGGGTAGGGCGCCACCAAGAAGTTATTGCCCTAGACGAGTGTTTCCTAGACTGTGTTCTGCGGGACCCTAGTGTTTTTTCTCTTTTTCTATCTCCCCTCTTTTTTTCTTTCTTCTTATTCACTCTCTCTCTCTCTTTCTCTCTCTCTCTTTTTCTCTCTTTCTTTTTCTCTTTCTCTCTCTCTCTCTTTCTCTCTCTCTCTTTTTCTCTTTCTCTCTCTCTCTTTCTCTCTCTCTTTTTCTCTCTCTCTCTTTCTCTCTCTCTCTTTTTCTCTCTCTTTCTTTTTCTCTTTCTCTCTCTCTCTCTCTTTCTCTCTCTCTCTTTTTCTCTTTCTCTCTCTCTTTCTCTCTCTCTCTTTTTCTCTTTCTCTCTCTCTCTTTTTCTCTTTCTCTCTCTCTTGCTCTCTCTCCCTCTCTTTCTCTTTTTCTCTCTCTCTTTTTCTCTCTCTCTATCTTTCTCTCTCTCTTTCTCTCTTTTTTTCTCTCTCTCTCTTTCTCTCTCTCTGTCTTTCTCTCTCTCTTTCTCTCTCTCTCTTTTCTCTCTCTTTCTCTCTCTATCGTTTTCTCTCTCTCTCTCTCTCTTTCTCTCTCTCTCTCTCTTTCACACACACACATTTGTTTATTTGTAAATTCCATCTCCAGGACTTCTTTTTCTTTTTCCCCTTGTTTCCGAAACCGCACGCCAAAAGCTATTTATAGTAACACGCTGTGATGTCATAATGACGCCAGGCCATCTCTTTCCTAATCGCCTGCTATCAAAATGGTAACGAGGCCGTAAAGTCTAGCATTGAGCGAAGCGTGAAAAAACAGCCGCCAGAACAACACAGTGTTGTCCCGGGCTCTGTTGCGGTGCCAATGACCTTATCAAACTCAGAGACAGTCGGTTAATTTAGTTTCAGGTCATTCCCCCTCTCCTGTTTCTTTTTTTTTTTTTTCTTTTTTTTTTAAACATATCTAAGAGTTTATTGCTTTCTGATCCGTGACTTGGATAAAAGGTCACCCAGTTCTATCCAAGTTAATCCAAGTTGTGTGTTTCTTCATTCGTAGTAAACAGTAAAATAGACTGTGTACGTCGCTGACATAACTAGGTATTTACCACTAGATCTATGTATTTATACTTAAAAATCATGGATAAATTGGTTTTCTATCCAGGACGGGTAAATATTTGACGTCCAAATGTAGATTTAATTTCCTTGTTTGGTGATGCTGATTGGTCGTTGGGTTGTAACCCCAAACATCTAGTACAATTAAACCGATGTAGGCGCATTATACCCTTAATGTAGAGCTTGAAATAAACTTGAAGTTGACTTCTTTTCAAACAAAAAAGAAAAAAGTTTCCCTTTCAGACCTTGCGATTTTTAGGCCAACGGTTAACGAGGGTGTCATGTGGCCAGCACAACAACCAACCACCTTTACTTTTCCCCTACTATTGCCATTTATCCATTAGAGACCCAGAGTCGTCCTAAAGATCCCGAAGTTAAAAATCCAAGTCTTCACCACAATTCGAACCCAGGAACCTCTGAAGCCTCGCGCTTTTCCACCCATCCACTGCGCTTCAATTTTTGAAGAAACTTTAACATAACTTTTTATTTTATAAATAAACAAAGCTTTCAAATTCATTAGAGATGTATGGAGAAACACAAGAAGGATACAATATCTAACTCACTAAATATACACGACCTTTGTTCGGCACATAAGAATTCACAGTTCTCCCATGCAATCCGCTGTTGTTGTTGTTTTTTGTTTGTTTTTTGTTGTTGTTGTTGTTTTTTGTTTGTTTTTTGTTTGTTTTTTGTTTGTTTTTTGTTTGTTTTTTGTTGTTGTTTTTTTTTGTTTGTTTTTTGTTGTTGTTGTTGTTGTTTTTGTTTGTTTTTTGTTTGTTTTTTGTTTGTTTTTTGTTTGTTTTTTGTTGTTGTTGTTTTTTTTTTGTTTGTTTTTTGGTTTTTTTTTGTTTGTTTTTTGTTTGTTTTTTGTTTGTTTTTTGTTGTTGTTTTTTTTTGTTTGTTTTTTGTTGTTGTTGTTGTTTTTTGGTTTTTTTTTGTTTGTTTTTTGTTTGTTTTTTGTTTGTTTTTTGTTGTTGTTGTTGTTTTTTGTTTGTTTTTTGTTTGTTTTTTGTTTGTTTTTTGTTTGTTTTTTGTTGTTGTTTTTTTTTGTTTGTTTTTTGTTGTTGTTGTTGTTGTTTTTGTTTGTTTTTTGTTTGTTTTTTGTTTGTTTTTTGTTTGTTTTTTGTTTGTTTTTTGTTTGTTTTTTGTTGTTGTTGTTTTTTTTTTGTTTGTTTTTTGGTTTTTTTTTGTTTGTTTTTTGTTTGTTTTTTGTTGTTGTTGTTGTTTTTTCTTTTTGGCAAGGTACTGAACGATCGCTTGAATGCGAGCCATTGCATTTTTTTTTCTTTTCTACTTTTTTCTAGCATCAAGTCATCCATTGCGCTACCATTGGTCATTCTCGCTGACACATGCTTATAAATATGGCTTGGCCGTGCGGGATGCGCGATAGACTGTTGTACGGTCGTCTTGATGGTCCCGTGTTCGTACCCTGCCCGCTGCCATCCCCCTTCGTCCTGCGGGAGATTTGGACTAGAAATTAGATGATCTTCAACATCCGAAACATTTTGAAACATTTTATAAACATTTTATAAACATTTTAACGTGTTTACAGAAACTTCGTGCTGCGTAATTTTATTTGTGAACTGTTAAACAGTGATAGCGTCGGCAGATCCGCCTTTGTTTTCGATAATACTAACTAGGTAGGCCCTGACAAACTGGAAAAATTTTATTTAATAACTGGGAAAGTGTAATTTGCGAAGGAAAGGATCGATAAATGCGCCTTATTTTGCATGTACGAGTATTTTCGCTTAGGAAGTCTCCTACCTAGGAAGACTCCCCTCTGGGGGCCAATAGTCGAGTGCCCACTTGACCGCCAAGCCCGCACTTGTTGTCTATGAGCTGTCACGCACTTAGAGACATTATTTGCGCTCGCATTGAATTGAAGATGAGTAACATGTGGCCATGGTGTTTTTTTATGAATTAAGTATCAGTAAACATGACTTAGTAGACATGACCTATTGTGCTTCTAAATCACATGTCAAACTGAGCTGTTAGTAAAGTTCCCCTTTCGGACCTTGCGATGCTAAGGTCATCTGTTTCATTGGCTAACGGGTAACGAGCAGGGTGTCATGTGGCCAGCACAACGACCTACCGCCTTTACTTTCCCAAGTCAGGTACCCATTTCATGGACTGAGGGGCGCCCTAAAAATCCCCACAAAAAAAAAAAACACGTCTTTACTCTCTCCAATCTCCGGGTCGTCCGTCTTTTCACATTTCACATTACGCCAAACCCTAGTGTAGTTTCATCATTCCCCCTTTTGTCCAAAACCAATCGTCAGCTTCTTCACGCCGTAACCTTGGAAACGCACACACGACGAGAATATTTACCAAGACGGGACAAGAGTCTGCTGTAAGGGCATGGCACAGAGCTGCTCACACCATAAGTAGTAAACTGAAGCCTTTTTTTCGACATGCTGCGAATGCTTTAGAGGGGGGGGGGCTACTATCAGTGATGGAAAAAATGTGTCATGAAAATAAGAATGCAGTTGAAGCCGCCACTCTTTTTCGCATGACAATTAGAAATCTCAATTAAAAACCAAGAGATACAGTAGTAGAGCTGGAATTGTTTACCATTAGCGCCGACACAGTTGATAGCGTTCAACACTTGATGTTCTTTCTGGAAAATATTGAAACCTGCACCTCGGGGGCCGATTTTGAATTTGTGCTTCCACACAAACTGTCTTTATAACCTTGTTTTATGTGATTTTTAAAATCCTTTATGTTATGTGGCCCGCGACACGAGTATTGGAAATTAAATGGCCCACCGGCCGAATTGCGTTCACATAGCTGTTTTATCTAATTAATAATTTAATCAAACATCATCACATGTACCTAATTTTCAAATTTTCTAATTTCATAACATCGAAACAAACCAAACCTGAACTTTAGACCTGACTGAAAAGAACCGAACCCTCACTTAAATCTGACCGAACCGAATTCGAACTTTAAAAGCTGGGTTCGATTCCCATCTGTGATACTGTGACGATCACACTTGCCGGGGATTATATTATCAAACTTGATAACTCAATGAAGTGAAGAAACATCTCTCTGTATTTTTTTCAAAACTTCTTTAAGAATACTTCTTCAACTTTCACATAAAATTAACTTCTCAATTTAACAACAACTTGACTTGATACTTCATAAATAAAACTTAAAGATACATGAAACTACACTTGGTATAACTTCAACTTCAAGTAATATAACTTCAGATAATATTACTTCAACTAATAAAACTTTAATTAAATGGATCCGCTAATATCACAAAACTTAACTAAACCTTTACTAAGAGAGGACTTAAGCGATAACTAAGCGAGGACCCCCGTCTAACTGACTTTCTCTTAATTTATACCTTTCTTAATCGTACATTCCAGAATCATGGAAACGTCTCCCCTGATTATTTTACTAACTTTGACCTTCTAGAAGCTGACGTGTGCTATTTTTTTTTCCCTTAACCTCTTTCTTTGATTGGATATCTAAAATTAACTTGTTTACGCTGGACACTTGCACTGGTTTGACCTCGCTTCTATAAACTGGTCGAAATAGGTCACAGACTCGATCCGTGACAGATACAAGGTACCATAGTGTCGAGTGCGGGAAATCCCGTTGAAGCCGTGATCAGACTGTAATTTTAGATGATTATATTTTGAAAACGTATTACGGTCATTCAAGAGTTTTCATTACATGGCCAATTAGTCTTTTTTTCCCCCAGATATATATTGTTACGAATCTCACTATCCAGGCTCTCTGCAAACTGCACCTTACACCACCAACTTAAAGAACTTGACAACTCAGGGCTCCAAAGTAACGTAACACTTTAATAGTTGAATAAATAACAGCCAATACTGTACAATTGGCAACACGTACACTGTACAAATATCTCTCCGATAACACCGTTCCGCCGTATCAACTCTTGCACTGGCCTCTCCGTCTCGTTCCGGGCTTGCACTGGGTTCAACAGTTCAGGACTGACTTCACACACTAGGCTCGTTGTGTCGGACTCGATCACAGACCAAGATCAAGACGCCGTTCGTCTCAACTGTACTTGATAGTACTCCGCACTGAACCGTCGTAATGCTCCGTACAGAACCACACCGCTGAACTGTGCTGTAGTCGACCGTGTTCTGAACTCTTGTCGTGAACCTCCTTTCTGAACCTTGCTGTATTGAGCCCCTTTTCTCGACTGTCTTGACTTCGACACCTCCGCTCTTATATAGGGTCCCTATTGGCCTTCTCGAACCGGACAGAACGCCCCTCGACGTTTCTAGGTGGTCAGATGACTATAACTCTCGTGACGCTCCTGAGCTCTGTTCACGGTCGGCGATCCTTCCCGAACTGTCCTGTTGACACTCGACTCGGCTGACAGTCGTAACTCGTCACGCTTGACCGCTCGTCTAGCGCTGGCCTGGGGCGATTTGCGTCGGCTGACTACACACACACCACTACCCCCATCTGTGCCACCACCAGGTTTATAACACTGCCCCCTCCTTAGATCTGTCCGTCCCGGGCAGATCCAGCTTCACCATAGTACGGGTGGAGTCGATTGATGTGGACGACCTTCCGCTGGGAGCTGTGGCTTCCTTGTATCCGGCAAACGTCATCTGTGATCCTTTTAACTACATGGTAAGGGCCTTCCCAATCTCTTTGATGCTTATAGGACCTTCCGTTTCTTCTCCGGGGGTTGTATAGCCAGACCAAGTCGTTCTTACGGAACCTCGAGGCATTGACCCTATCGTCGTTCCTTGTCTTCATTTGGTCACTGCTGCTGTTGATGTTTTTGAGGGCTAAATTATGAGCTTCCTTCATTCGGAAAATGGGGGCTACATTTTCATCTTTTCGCTGAGCATCTTGGCTTTTCTCGTCTGACCGCGGCTCGGGAGCTTGCACCTCAAGACGACGACAATTGGTGATCACCCCCGTTTCTTCAGCCTTCCTGCAGGGTCTGTATACTTTCTCAGATCTGTGTTGGTTCACTTCTTGTCGAAAAGACCTTTTTGCACAGTTTCGTTGTAGGTGACCAAACCCTCCACAGTTCCAGCATCGTTTTCTCACTCCACGTTGACCTTGTGGTATCTGGGTAGTTCTACATTTCTCTAGGGCCTCGTTCGTTTTTCTCAGTTCCCTGCGACCTTTATCTTTAACCTCCAGCCTCTGGTCCTGGTAAATGTTCTCGAACTCGTCTTTAGCAGCTTGGTATAAGAGAGCGTACACAAGGGCTTCACTGGCTTTGTGCTTGCCACTAACTCTGATGGCCTTCTTCAGTTCGGGGTCTCGAAGTGCATCGGCAAACGCATCAGTAATGATTATTTCCAGGAGGTCTTGCGTGGCTGTTGGGTAAGCCAAATGGGCGAGGCGTGCAATGTCTGCCTCCAACTCCCGTAGGGTTTCATTTGATTGCTGTCGGCGGGTCTTCAATTTGACTCGATACAATTCTGGCAGATACTCGTCACCGTAACGGAGCTCCATCGTCTTGACGAGAGCAGCGTAGTCTTGTGGGTTTGGAATGGACTGCAGCAGTTTGGAGGCCTTTCCTCTTAGGGACAATATAAGGGCTGTTGCTTTCTCCTCATCGCTGTTCCATTGGTTGACTTTGGCCGCGGCGTCAAATTGTAGCTTGTAGACGGACCAGGACACGGATCCATCAAACACAGGAGGCTTTACCTTCATGAAAGCTTCGGGTACGATCGACATCACATTTGCTTTCTGCATCGTGGTAAAATCCCTGTAAACTTGCGTCTTTATTTCTTCGATCTTTTTCTCAACAGCGTAGACCCTCTGGTTCATCTGTTCTTCTATGGTGGTGATTCTCTCCTCCACAGCATGTATGCGTTGGTTCATTGCCAATAACTCCGTTTTGATTCCCGAGTCCATGGCGTCTATCTTGTAATTGGTGTTTTCTAGCCCCGAGTTCATAGCTGCCATCTGCTCCTGTTTGCTACTGGCGATTTGTCCCTGCATAGCTGCCATCTGTCCCTGCATAGCTGCCATCTGTTCCTGTTTGCTACTGGCGATTTGTCCCTGCATAGCTGCCATCTGTTCCTGTATGGTACTGGTGATCTGTTGCTGCATTCTACTGGTTAGCTGTTCCAGCAAGTCCGGTTCGACTCCAAAATGTATATGTCCGGATCTTCTTTTTCCTTCACCAGTTCTTCCCGAAGGCGTGCTTGTAAGGTTTCTTTGTTTCCACATGTCTTCAGCCCTCGTTCACGGAGTTCTTGCTTCAGTTCTCTAAATTCAAGTTCGTACAGCAGTTTCAGACGAGCCATAGTAGATCCGATCCAATCCGATTCCGATCCTATCCCTCTTCTGACACCAGTTGTTACGAATCTCACTATCCAGGCTCTCTGCAAACTGCACCTTACACCACCAACTTAAAGAACTTGACAACTCAGGGCTCCAAAGTAACGTAACACTTTAATAGTTGAATAAATAACAGCCAATACTGTACAATTGGCAACACGTACACTGTACAAATATCTCTCCGATAACACCGTTCCGCCGTATCAACTCTTGCACTGGCCTCTCCGTCTCGTTCCGGGCTTGCACTGGGTTCAACAGTTCAGGACTGACTTCACACACTAGGCTCGTTGTGTCGGACTCGATCACAGACCAAGATCAAGACGCCGTTCGTCTCAACTGTACTTGATAGTACTCCGCACTGAACCGTCGTAATGCTCCGTACAGAACCACACCGCTGAACTGTGCTGTAGTCGACCGTGTTCTGAACTCTTGTCGTGAACCTCCTTTCTGAACCTTGCTGTATTGAGCCCCTTTTCTCGACTGTCTTGACTGCGACACCTCCGCTCTTATATAGGGTCCCTATTGGCCTTCTCGAACCGGACAGAACGCCCCTCGACGTTTCTAGGTGGTCAGATGACTATAACTCTCGTGACGCTCCTGAGCTCTGTTCACGGTCGGCGATCCTTCCCGAACTGTCCTGTTGACACTCGACTCGGCTGACAGTCGTAACTCGTCACGCTTGACCGCTCGTCTAGCGCTGGCCTGGGGCGATTTGCGTCGGCTGACTACACACACACCACTACCCCCATCTGTGCCACCACCAGGTTTATAACAATATATATATAAACTGTCTAATTTCAAGGAAAACCATTAGAGCCGTTTCGAAATGTCGAAGTGTTCTTGTTACATGAACATGGAAATGCCCATGGAATCAGATTTTAAATAGCGCTTTAAATTTTTTGAAATCTAAACATGACAAGACATTTGTCACTTGTCATACCCTCCCCTTTCAACAACCACCCAGACGCAGTGGCGTAGCAAGGCACACGTGGGCCGGGCTCAAGTATATCTCGGTGGGCCCCCCCCCCCCCACAATACGACAAATTGAGTGTGTGACAAAAATTGAGTAATCTCAATGTATTGGTACATTGACCAAAAGACATCCAAATGCCAGAACAAGAATCGTACCTTTTTTTTTTGTTTATGTAAGTAATAATGTCATTAGGCTAGATACCGTTATGACTCTACAAATCTTAAAAGTCTATGTTGGTAAACAGAAGGAAAACCTATATAGAAAATTTAAAGAAACTAATGCAGAAAGAGTTTACAAAAAGTATATAAAAATTAAACACTTAACCCAAAAAGTAAGCAGACAGCTGCAGAGTGAATACATAAACAATGTAATATCTAAAGACAACAACAAAAACCTATGGTCATACATTAAGTCTAAGAAAATGGAAACAACAGGCGTAGCGCCATTAAAAGATGAACATAACATAATACATAATGATAATGAAACTAAAGCAAACATTCTAAACAAATACTTTGCATCAGCATTCTCAGCCCCAGGAGACAAAGACATATTACTGAATTTGAACCAAGTAGACAACATAGAAGATATAGTAGTACAAGAAAATGGAATTCAAAAACTATTAGCCAACACCAAACCAAATAAAGCTTCTGGACCTGATGGTATTCCAGCTAGATTACTCAAAGAACTAAGTAATGAGCTAGCCCCAGTGTTCAAAATACTCTTTCAGGCTTCACTTAACCAGGGCAGAGTACCAAAGGACTGGAAAGAAGCTAATGTCACCCCCCTATTTAAAAAAGGAGAAAAATCTGACCCAGGAAACTACAGACCAGTATCACTTACCAGCATCACATGTAAAATCCTAGAACACATAATATGTAGCAACATCATAAACCACTTAGACAAACATAATGTCCTCACACCATACCAACATGGCTTTAGGAAATATAGATCATGTGAAACACAACTAATAGGACTAATTGATGATTTTTCAAAAGGTTTAGATAATAGTGAACAAATAGATGCTATCTTACTAGATTTTTCTAAGGCTTTTGACAAAGTTCACCACCATAGTTTGCTTAAAAAATTAAAATGTTTCGGCATTAATGGTCCACTGCATCAGTGGATTAAAGACTTTCTGATAGGGAGAGAACAAACTGTAATAATAAATGGCTCTAAATCAACACCGATAACAGTAAACTCAGGTGTACCTCAAGGAACAGTCTTGGGTCCACTACTATTTTTAATTTACATAAATGATTTACCAAATTGCATTACTTCAGGAACAAAAGTCAGATTATTTGCAGACGATTGCATAATATATAGAACAATAAAAACAACACAAGACACAGATATTTTACAAAGAGAATTAGATGAATTACAGAAATGGGAATCAAATTGGAGCATGTCTTTCCACCCAGAAAAATGTCAGTTGTTAAGAGTAACAAAAAAACTAAAACAAATTAATTCCACTTATCTTATTCATGGCAAACCAGTAACACAGACTAAAAACGCAAAATACCTAGGTGTTATAATAAATGAAAAACTGTCATGGAATCCACATATTGATGAAACTACAAAAAAATCAAACAAAGCATTAGGATTTATTAAAAGAAATTTCTATAAATCAAATAAGAACATAAAACTAAAATGTTATTTAACCTTGGTTAGGCCAATAATAGAATATGCATCCTCTGTTTGGGACCCCTCAACTCAAGAAAACATTAAGAAACTAGAACAGACACAAAATAGAGCAGTGCGATTCATAACAAACGAATATTCACATTTGACTAGAGTAACACCTTTAGTAAAATCACTAAATTTAGAAAGCCTTCAGGACAGAAGGCTCAAAAGTAAAGTAGCAATAATACATAAAACACTGAACCATAATCTTCAAATACAAAAACAAAATTTAATAAAATACTCTGAAAGACACAAAGATAAAGGCACATTCCTCGTCCCATATGCTAGGACAAATTTGTACAAATACTCGTTCTTCCCTAGTGCTATTAGAGCATGGAATGGGTTGTCTGAGCTAGCCAGGAAAACCAGTGACTTGGCAGAATTTAAGTCATTGGTTAATATGCATGACTAAATGCATGACGCGTAGGACGTAATCATCTTCTTTTTTGAAGTAACGTCTGTATTATATAAGATAAGAACTGCTTAACAGAATCAAACCTTTTTTTTATGACATCGGTTTTAACAAAAAGTACAATTTTATTTTTACTTTGGTATCATCCCAAGTGCTCACGTGGCCCCAACTGGTCATGAGTTCAAGCGCAATGAACCGTTTCGCGCCATGGTTGTTACGCCACAGGCTGTGGGCCCCAAATGGTCGTGGGCCCGGGTTCATTGAACCCCTTCTCGCCATGGATGCTACGCCACTGCCCAGACGTACAGAGAATGCAAAACCAACAACGGCATTTTTTACAATACCTCTATTCAAGTCACTTCTTCATGGACGAACCCGGGTGATCTAAAAAAAAAAACGGCTCTATAGATTTTCCTAGAAATTTAACAGTTGCTGTATGTCCCTGAGAAAAGAAAAGAATTACTAGCTCGTTGGCCACACGGGAAAAACTCTAGTTTGACCGTTAACATTTTTCAAAGTAAAAAATAAATAAATGTAAATTCACGCAACTGAAGACGTCAAATTTTGACTAAAAATATTGGGTTTGAACCAAATATTTATTTTTAAATTTTATTAATTTTATTATATTTGAAGTTTGTATAATGGAGGTATTGTCTTTTTAAAAAAATGTATTTTTAATGTTTATCTTGTTTCCTTAAGGAGTCACTTAAAAAAGAAGAACGTACATTTTGCTATTTCAAAATTGAAAAAAAAAAAGCTGTGTGTGGAATTTCCAGCTCTTCAAGAAGTGAGCGGAAGCACCCAATCAGACAGGTTAGAACTCGCTTGATTCGTTTGCGCATGGCTGCAACATTTTCACTCTGATTGAAGCGACTTTTGGATCTAATTAAAGCAGGATGACCTTCTCACTGTAGCAACGTCACCCTCTGATCCATGTCTTTGGTTGTGTCTGACTTTTGCGGTCCCCGTAAACAACGCGAATATCTGGTTTCAACAGTCTGCTGCTTCCACGACAGGCCTTGACCTTCTCCAGGGCGCTGTTTCACGTTACATTCTTGCTGCATGTAAACAAAACATAGAAATATGCTTAGAAATAAACATAGAACTAGGCTTAGAAATAAACACAGAAACGGATTTAGTACTCGGATGGGGCTAACGGTTTTGTATTTCATTGCTGAACTTAAAACAAGGAAGAAAGTCACGTTGATACATATGGTAGAAGAAGCTCAGATTCGCTGCTCTAAGGCGTTCTTGCTCAATTTTATTTTTATTGTAATCGTTTGTTTTTAAAGACATTTCTTTTTAATGTGAACCACTTTTATCATGGGCATCTTATCATCACCTTTATCATGGGCGTTGTTACTTCATCATCTTCTTCTTCTTCTATCCAGCTTTTTGCTGCTGAGCTGTGAGCTTTTGCAGTCTGTGCCAAGGAAAAATAGTGTGCTGTTCCCTTCAGTTGCTCAGCACTTCCGTTGGTTATGATGGGCTGTAGTGGTAGTAGGGTCTGCCTAAGGTGGATTAGGAAGGGGCATTCAAAGAGGATCTGGGTGGGCGCAGTGTCTACAAATGGGTGTCGTGTGGAGTTTATTTTGTTAAGATGGTAAGGGGCGTTGTTACCATGGAATAGGGGTGATGAATACAAACTTTGTATTGCTAGAAGTTTGACCTGATCATTCAATGTCCAATGGCATACCGGATGTGTAGAAATAACATTAGCTCTTCTTTACCAGACAAATTGTTTTAATCCTTCAAGAAGAAGGGAAACGTGGTGGATGAGTGGTTAAGCGCTTGGCTTCCGAACCGCGGGGTCCCGGGAACGAATCCTGGTGAAAACTGGATTTTTAATTTCGGGATCTTTTAGGGCACCTCTGTGTCCACCCTGTGTAACTGATATTACATCATCGTTAGCCGTGGGTAACAGAAACATTGTCTGCCCTATAGAGTGCATGGGCTGAAAGAGGAATTTTGAAGAAGATAGTATGCAAAGAGGCATTAATCATTAATATACTTTATAATCCAAATTCAATAATTAAGTCATAACAGGTGTAGGTATTTCCATACTTTGACATTATAAACTTCAATACATATACATTTCTTACTATTTATAGTTGCCAAAACTCAGTTAAAAATTGAAAATCCACAAATTTTCAGGTACCGTGAATCAATTATCTCCCTTTCACGATCATTAGCACCTCTGTGTAGAAACTAGAAGCAACTAGAATGTAAACAACTTCCTGTTTACACTTCTCCACGAGACAGCCCTCTATCGTAGATGTGGTAAAGGGTGAGATGCTGCTGAACCAACACAACTTCGAAGTTTCTTTATTTCGTTGATTTATCTTATCTTCTTATCTTATATATTGCAGATTTACACGATTTGACACCGACCCTAGTAGCACCTCTGATAAATACTTATGTATAAGGATAATTTATTTTATGTCACAAGGAAGCTATTTGTTTGTATTGACCTATGTTTAGCAGCTACTGTGAGTGAGATTCAGAAAAGGTTCCAAAAACGTCTAGCTGTTTAGTTAACTATTGAATGAATAGGGCCTACTTGCGGGAATACCCGCTGACGTGACTCGTCAAGATAAAGATAGTCTGGGCCAAATTTAATTTTAGAAGGTGATATTTCGAAAAATTATAGCGATCAAATTAGAGTTTTGCCATTGTTGCCAATTAGCTAGTAATTCTTTTCCGAAAATGTACATCGACTGTCAAATTTTTAGGAAAATCGTTACAGCCGTTTTCGAGATCCGTGTCCATGCAGGTTCTAGGTTCCAGTTTCCTTGAAAAGATTGCGAGCTGAATGGAGGAATTGTAACATTATGACTAGAACTAAATAACGGACAAAAGTAGTAAATAAATAAATAAAAAAAAAACAAGAATCGTGCGATATTCAATAGAAAAAAATCTAGACTAAATCCAATGGATCTGTTACAGTGATGACATGCGATTTTATGGCGGATTCTTGTTTAAACAGTATCACGCTGCCTTTGAAGGATCTTAAAAATAACATGGAAAGAAAGAGTGTGTAATATTGAGATCCTCGCTAGAACAGGCCTTCCCAGCACCTTTACGGTCCTCAGGCAACGCCGCCTGCGCTAGCTCGGACATGTTCGACGGATGGAGGACAATCGCATCCCGAAAATAGTTCTGTACGGGCAACTTGCGTCTGGCTCAAGAAAAACTGGTCGCCCCCACCTCAGTTACGTTGATGTGATAAAAAGGGATTTAAAATCAGTAAACATTGATACTGACCATTGGGAAGACATAGCCTTAGACCGCACTAGTTGGAGAGAGACGGTGACCAAGAAAGCTATGGGCAGCGAGAAAACATGGGCCTCGATTTTTGAAGAAAAGCGTGTCACACGGAAAATGGCCAGCTCCTCTACCACCAAAGCGAAAGCCACCTTGACATGCAATATATGTGGACGGGAGAGTCTCTCCAAAATAGGACTCCACAGCCATATGAAAAAGTGTTCGAGATGAACCATAGTCTTTCTACGACTGAAGGAGGCCGATGAATCACGTTAAAAACGTCATTTTATTTTCATTATGTTAATTATTTGAATCCTTTACATACTACGAAGTCACGATCGCCTGATCGAAAGTAGATACACTGACCACTATGTTGAGTTGGGAACGCATTTATGAAATGAATTAGTAATATTCACTGTGTTTCTGAGATTCCATCAAAAAGACTTTTTCGTCCTAGTTCAAACTTTCTATAGGATGTTAAGGGACTGGGTTCGAGCTAGGGTCTCTCATGACGACAGTCCAATGCCAATACCCCCCTCGACCAGGCAGTCATTTCTAGATGACAAGTTAACAAGCTTACACTCTATGATCGTATGGTGTGTAGTAGTCCAAACCGAATAGCAAGTCACAAAAAAGACTTTAAGGACCAGTGTTTAGAACCACTGATAGCCCACATTTAACACAAGTGTATCATATTAAGGATAAATGTTTTAGAACCATTGATAGCCTACATTTAACCCAAGTGTATCAGATTGTATCAGTCATATGATACGGACGGACTATTGACCAACAAGTGTATATACCAAGATAACCCAAACAAGAAAGCCAATGTCAAAGAAAAAATAGACAATAGCGCATTTTCTGGACAAAGAGATGACGCACTTGGAAATAACTGTCAACTCAAAGTCAACTTTCTTAAAGCATTATTTATCTCTTTCTTACAAGCGGTGCTAGTGGGGGCCAAACGTGACGAGCTTGGTCTTTGAAAAAGGTTACAACTTATCCAATAATTTTGTGTTCTAGCAGATGGAGTAGCTCAAAAGACAAATGCGGACTTAGGGATGACACACTAGTGTACCGCAACCAATGTATGATCTTGGCTGTCAGCGTTTACAACTGTTTACCAAGGTATGGCAGAAGAGTTAATAATAGATTTTTTTGTATGATTCCGACAAGAAGTAAAAAATGGTCTGTGTCACATGACCTGGGATGAACTCCAATGGGTAGCAAGACTGGAATGGCTAGTCCTCCTGTAAAGCGTTGGCGAGAAACTCTGCTGTTCGGCGTAGTGCCTCATAGCTCCCATACAGGTCAAGTGACTCTGCAGACACATTTCCACGCAGCTCTCCACAGTGTCTGCATCAGGCATCAAAATTGGGCCGGAACCGGGCAAAATAAGCACCAATTAGGCGGTGCCCGTCCTACACTCCGCAATTATCATTTGTTCCGGCTTCAGGGCATTCAATCTATACATCTACCTATTACTCACTCTATCTGTCTGGTACAAATGTTGAACACGTTTTTTTTCCTACACCCATTCCCGAGTAAACTCAATACCGACAAGGAAAATTGATTCCTTATTATTCATATATACGGTTACATATGTAGGGTTTCGTCCCCTTAGAATAATTTACCATATTATTTCTCCCACACCCATTCTCAAATCAAGTTGAAACTTTAAACAATTATTCATTGCACCTGACAAAACACGAATAAACAAAAAGAAAATACCAATTAGTCAATTAATTATGGTTAATTTAATTGTTTTGTTTGATATCGAATAAGAGAAATATCTTCTACTTTATTGAGAGATATAGCTGTAAGTGGGGAGTTCTTTCCCTTAGATAAGCTTTTTTTTTCCCCTTAAAATACTTGTTTTATTTAGCTTGTTTTAACATGTAAATTATTGAAAGCAAGTTTTACGATGCATCATTTAATGGTAACAACCTAACAGTAGAATGTAAACCCACTTTCCGGTACCCTATCACGACCTTGGTAGCACCTCTGATAAATATTAATGTATATGTTTATTTATTTTATATGACATGTAAAGCGTTTGTTTGTATTGACCTACGTTATGTAGCTACTATGACTTATGTGCTATTTTTAGAAAGATGAAGCATGACACGTGCGACAACGTTGTTTCCTTCTCCCTCACACTGCGACACACACACACACACTTTTTTCTCACTTTCCTTTCTCCTTAGTCCCCACCCTTTTTTTTTTTTTTTGCCAATAATAATGATAATAATTTAATTTTTTTAGCGCTGTTAACTAACACGGTAAGCTCAAGGAGCCATGAGAATATTTAAATACCGTCACTGTTGTTTACTAATTTCAATACAGATAGGTGCCTGATAGGTCTCAATGTTCTTCTTGAACGTAGTGAAAAGATCCATGAATAATATCGTACGAATGCTCATTTCTTTAACCAAGTCATTGCAAAACAGTGATTTTCTTTGCAAATGTGCCTCAAAATGTCTTTTTCATTTCTATGAGATTTAAACCTAGATTCTACATAAGAATAAACTAAGATTCTTAAAAAACAAAAAAACTCAAGTAGTACGGAAAATGTGTTTTCGGAAAGTGTACTTGTTGGCAGTTCGAAACCCTGTAGGACTGAGATGTCACTGTGAGGTATTCAATCAATGAATCTAGTAAGCTGTTATAGTAAAATATATTATACCAGTGTTTCCCAAACTGCGTTCTGCGGGACCCCAGTGTTCCGCGAGGCCTGAATAAGTGTTCCACGAACTACTGGAATAATTAGCGTGTAGGCCACTACGTGAATTAACCTCTCTAAAAATAAGCAAAGTGTTCCGCTAAATACCCTTAATGTGCGAAGTGTTCCGCTAAATACCCTTAATGTGCGAAGTGTTCCGTTAAATACCCTTAATGTGCGAAGTGTTTCGCTAAATACCCTTAATGTGCGAAGAGTTCCTTTATGGAAAAAAAAAGTTTAAGAAACACTGCATTATACTAATAAGGCTTGTCTTCGAGTCCGAAGATTAATGAGGAATGCAGTATTTCCCGTGGCTACGCAGCTCCAGCAGATAACAAAGACTTTCCTGCAGGGAACAGTACCAGGAGTACCGATGTCCTTGATTCGAATCTCAGAGTAAATCGCAATTTCTTTTCTTTTTACAAAGCTTATATTAACTCACTCTGTCTTGGTGGAATGGTATTTCTCCCACTACCCATTCTCGGTTCAAGTTGAAACTTTGCATAATTATTCATTGTCGATGACAACACATGAACCAATCCAAAAATTAAAAAATGAGTTAATCAATTAGTCGTATTTAATTAATTTTGTTTTAAATAGAAAATGTACTAAGCTAAGGGGAGATATGCCTTGTGTAGAGAATTAGGTCGTTCAGCAAACGTTTTTCAACTAACAATAGACTATAAAACTTTCAATTTTTATTAAGCACTTCGATGGCTCAGTGACTAAACACGTCGGCCTTCCACCATGGAGACCTCGAGTTCGAATTCAGACTTGTGCAATTTTTTAAAAAATACCTTACATTTGTGAGTCCAGCCAGCTCTAATGGGCACCTGACTTTAGTTGGGGAAAGTAAAGACGGTTGGTCGTTGTTCTGGCTACGTGACACCCTGCTCGTTAACAGTTGGCCAAAGAACCAGATGACCTTAACATCATCTGCCCTATAGATCTCTGAAAGTGGAACTTAACTTTTTTTAGGCGAATGAAGATAATCAAAATTGTTTGCAATTATTTTTGTTTTTGTGTTGTTTTTTTCATTTCTTAAGCAACAGTATATCGTGGATATTTTTTTCTCTCTCTCTCAACTGACACTTGTGAGAATTAAATGTCTAGCCCTACATTGTTTATGAACGGAGCAGAACAACCAGTTCTCGATAACAAGTTTTTTTTTAGAGCGATATCTAGGATACAATTCCAGTCACGTGACAGCCGTAGCGAGGAACATGCTTGAAGGACGTGGACGTCTATTTCTGGACACCATTCTGCAATGGCTAGAATTGCAGCTTCCGGTTACATTTAAAAACAAGATTGCCTGGACATATGTCGTACATAGATCTAGTCCGTGTGTATATGTAGAAACAAATTTTTTTTTATTTTATTTTTTTTTTGTTCTGTTCACCCATTAAGTGAAAGTGAGATATCTTTTTAGAAAATTCTGTTGGTGAAATATTTTTAATCAGACATACGTAAAAAAAAAAAAAAGAGAAAAAAAAAAAGGGGAATGACGTCACAATTTAAAAAAAAAAAAAAAGAGGAGACGTCAGCAAGTCACCACTCACCAGCGCCACCTAGCTAGCGTTTATTTTTTTGAATTGAAATACTGTCAATGATGCTATCTTCTGCTTCTAGTATTACCCCCTTCCCCCTTTTTTTTGTTCTTGTTTCAGCCTTATATTCATTTATTTATTTCAATGAAACACAAGTGTCTGGAAATAGATTATTCTCGATGGGTTTTTTTGTAATTAACATTTGATCATATGTTAATTTTTGTTTTACTTAAAAAGTCAATACTTTTTAATATCTTCGTTCAAACATCAGGATTTTTCCTTTTTTTTCTCTCTCAATATTTCCTTTTATAAAGATTTCAAACAAAAACAGTTTAATGCTAAATGAGAGTGCGCGCTTGCGTGCAAGTTCTTGGACTTTGATGGCTTTTTTTTTTTTTTTACAACAACTGTATTCAACTCGCACCTTCGTGGAAACTAAGGCCTAAGGCATGGGTTGAAAACCCCAAAACCTGGGTGGACACTGATCTCGAAAACGGCTCTAACGATTTTCTTGAAAATTTGACAGTTGAAGTATATAATTGGGAAAAGGAATTACCAGCTCGTTGACCAGAATTCGAAAAATCTAGTTTGACCGTTTTAATTTGTTGTACCACATGTGATGAAATAAATTTAGATTTGGCTAAATAACTAGAAAATATTTATCTTGAAACAGGTCTTCGGATTTTTCTGCTCGTAGGCACTATATTATTCAAGGGTTGAATAAATTAATGTTCAATAACATTTTGCGCATCGTCCTCTAGGTCTAGATTAAAAGGTCTATCATTAGAATAAGATAAAGTCTAGTGGATTTGTACTTAACCAGTATTTTTTCCTAGGGGGAATGGGGAATGGGACGCGATTAAAAAGTCCCTTTTTTAGAAAATCTAATGCTGGTCTTGGTGCTTTCCTGGTCTTCCCTAACAATATACACTTTGAGATAAGCGCACCCTGTGGCGATTACTGCTCAAACTTCCAAGCCGAAATTGAGGCAATTACCATAGCACTCCAGACAGTAGAAAACAAATTATATGAAGGAGTGCAACCACCATCAGATATTGTTGTCTTTACAGACTCCCAATCTACTCTGCAAGCACTTAACAGCAGCACCTCAAACAGCCCGAGAGAGTTGGCAACACTAATTGTGATAATCCATCAGATGTTAAAAAATTAAATATCAATATCACACTACAGTGGATCCCTGGACACATTGGCATCATGGGAAATGAAAAGGCAGATAAGCTATCAAAGGCAGGTTCATCTATGGAATGGTTTGTTTGAAACTGTGAGGGCAGAGCTTAGAGAATGGAAATTGATGAAATGGTTTGTTTGAAACTGTGAGGGTGGAGCTTAGAGAATGGAAAATGATGAAATGGATTGTTTGAAACTGTGAGGGCGGAGCTTAGAGAATGGAAAATGATGAAATGGTTTGTTTGAAACTGTGAGGGCGGAGCTTAGAGAATGGAAAATGATGAAATGGTTTGTTTGAAACTGTGAGGGCGGAGCTTAGAGAATGGAAATTGATGAAATGGTTTGTTTGAAACTGTGAGGGCGGAGCTTAGAGAATGGAAATTGATGAAATGGTTTGTTTGAAACTGTGAGGGCGTTGCCCAGAAAAAAAGAAAATGGTGAAAAAGTTGAAATAGACACATGGTGATCAAAGGTACTCGTGGGCTCGGTTTCAAGAATAAGAAGGTAACACCCCCCCCCCCCCCACTACCACTACTTTTGTTCTTTGCCAAACAGAAGACTGCGTGTGACAAAAAACATCGACTCGTTCAGTGTGTATCAGTAAATTTACAACAAGACCGCCTTTACATTTCCCCAACTCATGTCAGTGTATGAGCCACACTTTACAAGTAACAGTATCACGATCAAACTCAACTCATGTCAGTGTATGAGCCACATTTAACAAGTAACAGTATCACGGTCAAACTCAACTCATGTCAGTGTATGAGCCACACTTTACAAGTAACAGTATCACAATCAAACTCAACTCATGTACGTTTAATTAAAAGCTTTCTTTCAATGACCCCTGTGGGCCCTATTTTGTCAAGGGCCCGAGCGCGAGTAGCCCGATAGCGCCATGGTTGCAACACCGCTGAATGCGACAGCAAGTAGGTTTGAGTTAGTTGAAAGTAATATTGAAATACTGATAACATTTTATATTTTACATTTATTGTGGATGTTACTAGATTCATACGGCCATTTTATACGTTGCTTGATATCAAAACTGAGTTTCTAAGTTTCTTCAATGACAAAAAAGTTTCCCCTTTCAGACCTTGTGGTCTATAGGGCAGATGATGTAAAGGTAAACTGTTACTGTGGCCTACGGTTAACGAGGATGTCATGTGGCCAGCACAACGACCGACCGCCTTTACTTTTCCCCAACTAATGTCAGGTACTCAGGTGCCCATTAGAGCTGGGTTGACTCAGAGGCGCCCGAAGATCCCGAAATTTAAAATCCCAGTCTTCACCAGGATTCGAGCCCCGGACCCCGGAAGCCAAGCACTTTACTGCTCAGCCACCGCGCCTCTCCAATGACAAGCTGTCAGGAAACGACCAAAGCCTAAAATTTGTTTTCACATAGCAACCAGACACAACAGAATGAAACTATAGGGACTTTTGGAGCGTCACCAGAGAATACCGACCATCAAGTAGCAAGAACAAGACATTGGTCCCAAAAATCTAAAACCATGACATTGCGCTAAACCAAAACAATTGGTAAAAATATTTCTAATCGCAGATTTATTATCGTATGTCTAATAGATCTATTACAAATTGTATCACTTAACTGATCCAAACTAATTGATACAAGTACACTTACTATAAGCTTTTTTTTTTATTCTAAATCATTTTTTTTTATTTGCTTGTTTTCTAGTGAAAGATTCCCTTGAAGTTTCATGACCGAAACGTCGCCACGTCAAAGTATCAGGAAAAGTGTGAAAAGTACTGCGGACAGACACTGAAGACTTTCGCTACAGACAGAACTTACACGGATTCGTTTATTTTCGCTCTTCTGTAAAGTGCAGACGTGATAGATCTCTTCTACCACCAGTTCAAAACACTCGCTTAACGTGACAGTTTCAGCCACCGGCTTCCTGAAGTCGTCTGCTACAGGCGACTTTGTTCTTGATGACTCCAACGTCTCCCGTCCTGTCAGTTTGCAAAAGTTCTGCGCTGGAGAGGAAACCAACTACCTCGGGTCAAGGTGCGCAACGATAGACTTCAGTATGTTTTTATGTTCATACTAGCCCGATATGACCCGCGGCCTGCAGGCCTTAGTTTGGGTATTACGGATCTATATGTCGAATGTTCCTTTTCACGTTATTTTATTGTTCGTTTCGCCACGAAAATAAAAGTAGAGTTTGAAAATGGCTTTACCAGTTCATGCGACATGTTCATATCAAGTATAAAATACTTTGAAAACGGATTTATCCGATTTGTTAAAAAGTTTCGCTCTTTAATATAGATAAAATTAGGTATTTTATTTTATTTTTGCCCCTCTCCCCCCCCCTCGGCTGTGGGAGGAACATTGAACATACCCTAGGGTCTATGCCATGATCTAAGAGATTTGTATACCAAGTTTTATAAACATTGGTCAAACGGTTTTGATTTCTATACGAGACATGCATACATACATACTCCTTACAGTCTACTTTATATAATAGATACCTTTATGCAAATATTTGTTTAAAATATTTTTTTATTGTAAATTATGCTCCAGCAACTGCAGTCTTTAATGACACCATTTATTCGCTGTACGTAGATGCTGCAATCAACGCTATCATCCTCATATAACTTCAAGTGGTTGAGGGCTTGAGAGGCTCAGGTCGATACCAAATATAATACTAGCAATGATATGTCACAATGACATAAAAAAAAATCTCACTATAAAATTATGCAGTGTTTCTGAAGCGTATACAAGGTACAGCAACTAACTACTGTATTGAGTAGCAAATGGAAATAAATAGTACTTGACTGAAAAGGTGGTATAAGCTGAATATGTCCCCATCATAAGTAGCCGTTCTAAATTGAAACAAACAATATATAACTATACAATCTTCTCTCGTCAATAGGAACTCACTAGCAGAGTGGTTAGCACAGGGGTGGCCAACCTATGACGCACGTGCCAAAAGGGGGCGCATTGCACAATTAAAAGTGGCACATTTCGCCACCCTAGAAAAAAAAAAAGCATGCCTGTTCGCAAAACAAAAAAAAACTTGCTAATAACCAATTTTTAGAAAACTAAAGTTTCACAGGAATATAATGTACTATCTATTACGACTCCAGAACTGACCGAAATGATAATAACACTAATCAGATAAAAAAAAAAGAAGAAAAAAAAAAAAAAAAGAACACGTTGGTTTAATGTAAGTATAAGCATTGGATTTACTTTTGTTACCAAAAGTTCTACTCTTGTCGTCTTTGCGTTAGCCTTGAGATTTTTTATGTTACCTTTGTAAGCTTTTCGTTAAAAAAAATAAAAGATGATAATTCCAATATTTGTGAAGACCTTATTGTCTTTAAATCACTCTAAGGAAAAACCAGATGGTCTAAAAATATTTGGGGATGCAAAGTCATGTCTAGCAAATCATCAATTTACTAAAGTTAACCAAAGTAAACTTAGCCGTCAATGACTGGTAGAGTTACTGGAACTGTAATCTTGCTTATGCCTGTGAGATACTGATGCGAAAAACAAACTGAGGTCACAAAATTAGTTTTATAGGCCTATATATATATATATATAATTACGTAAGTAATTTTCGTAAAAATCCCCTCCTCTGCTATACACAAATGTGTACAACAAACCAAATATGTATTGTACAGATAAACATATTTTAAAGGACTGAAATTTGTAACATTTTAAGTGGCGCATCTGAATCAGAAGTGAAAAAATGGCGCATGGAACCAAAAGGTTGGCCACCCCAATTTCGAGTTAAGGTCGTTCCACTTTTTTTTTATGCTTTTAAAAAACCAATTACGGTAAAATTCACCAGATATTTCTTTCTTTCTCCCCCCCCCCCCCCATTTTCCCAACTGGTCCAGATAAGTGATAGGATCATAGCGTATTGGGAAAGCTAAAAGCAGGAAATTGCGCTAAACAAAAAATAATTGGTGAAAGTAATCGCACAGATTCATTGCTGCTGGTCAAGATCTGTTACAAATGTAATGACTTTTGCTGATCCAAACTAGTTGATACACTTACACTTACATAAAAGCTTTGTTCTTTTTTTTTTTAAAGTATTTTTAAAAATGTTTTTCATGTTTTTCTTCTGAAATAGCTCAGTAAAAACAGTAACAAAAAGTGAAACAAACAAACAACAATAAGCTTGACTTTTGTAACTAGACATTGACATTCGTTAGTTTGACTCGTCAGACGTGCAAGATGGCGTCTGGCCTTGACACAAAATTTATCGGGCTCCCAACGTCCTTGTTCCCGTCAAAAATTGTGGGCCTTTTCCTGTTGACGCTTGCTGGGATTGTTTTGTTTTGATTGTGTTTTGTGCAGTGGCTGTAGCCAGGGTGGGAGAGGAGGGGTCCGAATTAGAAAATACCCCCTGGTCCCCACTTGAGAGGCCCCCCCCCAAATGAGTGTCCGAAATTATTTTTTTAGCATTAAATATTACGCCGTTATTTCATGTCATGATATCGAATGTCAAAATGCAGGGGCTCCCTAGAGAGTTCAAGCCCTACCCCCCCCCGATCCCCAAATCCCTAGCTACGCCACTGTGTGTGCGTATGACTTTACTGTGCTGGTGTTTCTTTAGAGGGTCTTTTAGTTTGAAAGCTATACACTAACTGTGTCGCATTTATTTACCATCCAAATCACGAAGCAAACGCCCAATCTGGAAGTTGGCAGCAAACTAAACGCCGAATGTCTCCATAGGTCCTCTGTTCCTAAACATAAAACAAACATTCATCACTCAATTTTTTTTTCAAATCAAGCTTTTTATTTCTTAAGGACTAATTAACTTACAATTGCTCATTATAAAATATTTTCTAGAGAAGCTCAACCATTATTTAAAAAAAAATATATGTATTTATTAAGAGCGAAGTAATCGCTCTAAGAAAGTGTCATCGTAAAGGAGGAATTGTCTCTAAAAATTAAAATAATAATGATAACAATAACATGTTTTTTTTTGTTACTTGTTAATTTTTTTATGCTTTGAATTAGGCCAAGGTCGCGGGGGCGAGTGGTTCAGCGCTTGGTTTCCTAACCTGAAATCTTGGGTTCAAATCTTGGCGAAGACTGGGATTTTGAGTTTCAGGATTTTTAGGGCGCCCCCGAGTCCACCCAACTCTAATATGTACCTGAATCTAGTTGGGGAAAGTAAAGTTGGTTGGTCGTTGTGCTGGCTCCATAACACCCTGCTCGTTAACCGTTGGCCAAATAACCAGATGACCTTAGCATCATCGGCCCTATAGATATCAAGATCTGAAAGGGAGCTTTTTAATTAGGCCACGTCAAAATTTGACCCGAAAGCGGAAGTGACGTCAGTTTCGTCTCTGCGATTGGTTTTTATATATTTCTTTTGCGTTACGTACATGGCGTAGCCTTGAACTCTGAACCCAGCCTGTAAAATACCATCAATTACTCAATTAGTTACAAGGATGTCTCTGTCTTAAGAAATAAATTAATTCAAAAAAAAAAAAAATCTCATTGTAATATCATTAAGCCGGCAGCTCCTATAAAAACAATCAAACGAGTCCTTGACCTTTGACCCAGAGATAATGTACATGTTGTGTTGTTGTCAGTGTCAACATGGAGGTAACTCCACCGGCCGTGACTTAATCAGACGATCCCAAGAGTTGTGTTTTTAGAAGGGGTGGGGGAGCGACACTTTCCCGCCTTTTTTCGGTGTCACCTTATGTTAGAAAACAATGCTGACGTTTGGTTCAAATATATTTTTAAACTTGCGATGTCGTTTTCTCTTCGCGGTTTGATTAACTCTTTCTCTCCGTAATTATTTACCACATTCCGGTGGAGTCAACGCTGGTATCGTCAGTTAGGAGAGAAAGAGTTAATGTCTTCAAATTAAAACTAGAAACATTTCTTATAAAGCACATTGGTATTTAAAAACAAACACTTATATCTTGCTGGGCAATAACTAAATGCTACACCTACATGGCGGATGTGGTACTGAGAAGGAATATTGGGGAAGTTTTCCCGGTGTGCTCGGCTTTTGGCCTCTTTTCTAAACCCTGGGATTCCTGGGATACGAGACATCGGTAAAAGGGATGTAATAATTTACATCTGCTTGGATCTTTCCCAGACAGAAGTATGTTCAGACAGGTAGATGGGGGCAAGCTTGGATAGGCCTAGAGTTCCAAGAGTCTTAGACTCAACTCTTGGGACAATTATGAAGAAGATAACTGTAAGCGTCCAGTAATATATATTTGTTTTATTGTTTGACTTACAGCTTTTGAGACTGATATTTCTGCTGTAGATATGTTTCTTTTCAATGACCAATCAAAGTACATGAATTACTTGTATATCAAAACTTTGTGCTTGTCCTAGTCACATTTACACACTGCTGTAGATAAATGCAGCGAAGCTGTCTCAACTAGCTTCTGTGTCTCAACTTACTTCATTGTCTCAACCTTGTACAGTGTAACGATTTTAGCATCCCGCAGGTCTTATGGCACAGCATCTTCTTGCCAACATTAGGCAAAAGATTAGGCAAATGATATTTTAGAAGCACGCTCTGATAAACGAACAGCGCAAAGAGACAAAGATTGCAAAGCGTCATAGATACGCACCCGTATGTTATGTGTTGTAAATGTCACATGTGTTGCGGCGTCGTTCATGCTGCGCGCTGTGCGTCATGTCAAGTGTCCTACGTATAATATACTTCGTGTGTCGCGTTTGTCGTAACCCGTGTGGCATAGCTGTCAAGTGACGCTTGTGGTTTGTGTGTGTCATGTGTCGAATATATCAACTGTTTTATTTTTCGTGTGTCGTACATGGTGTGCGTCGTGAGTGTCATGTGTCGCAAGGGGGTTTTTGCGTGTGTCCTGTGCCGCATGTCTCGTTACATTCAAACTTTATGCACCTGTGAATTTTCCGGTGTGACAGAATATCTCTCGTCTATCAAGTAGCATGCCGTTTCATTAATTCGGCTAAATGCCGTTGCAGACGTGACCCGTGACCCTGGAAGAAGATGGCGGGGGGTCATGTTATACTTGACCCTTGCACTTTCCGTCCTGAAAAAGAGAGAGAGAGGAGGGAAGTGGGGGGGGGCAGAAAGAAGGGTTACTTAATAGAGTTAAGGGAGAGGGAGAAAGAGAGAGGGAGTAGAGAGAGAGGGGAAGAGAGAGGGAGTAGAGAGAGAGAGAGAGGGAGAGAGTGGGGGAAAGAGAGAGGGGGAAAGAGAGAGGGAGAGGCAGAGAGACTGTTGAAAAGTTGAAAGAAGTAGGTTAAATGCGAAACATGGCATGAATGAATGTAGTTCCCCCCAGAACAGGGTGACATGGCAGACATTTTCTTGCTTCATTAAGTTACACGGTGTTGCAAGCAGATAAGAAAGGAGATATCATCGAAGCAAATAGGCTCATGCTATGTACAGGTTTGCTGTATCGAGAACGATCGTCACAGTAGAGACTGAACGCTGACCTGTGTCGTGGCAACAAGCTGTTGGTCTCCACAGAGACTATCCGTTATAGAAGGCCTCAACACTGACCTGCAACGTCACAACCTGTGGGCAGTTTGTTTGTAAAATGTTTTACATGTTTCGGATGTTCCTTCAGAGTTGAAGATAGTTTACTTCCTAGTCCAAACCTCCTTATGGACGACGGGGGATAGGAGCGGGCAGGGTTTGAACCCTCGACCGTCGATACATCCGAACGACAGTCCAGCGCGCAAAACCGCACGACCAGGCAGCCATCCAACAGTTTAGACCAATAGCTCGTTGCCACGTTGTAAAGACCTGGAAATTAGCTATTTGTTTAAACTGCCAATATGTTGTGACGTTGCAGGTCAGTGTTCAGGCTCTCCATGAAGTTTGATCTCGTCTCCACTGACCACAGACTGACACGTCACAGGTCAACAAGCCTACTATGACGTTTGGTTTTGTCTGAAGTGTCCGTTCATGCCTCGTGCTTTCACCGTGACGCATCATTGACTCCGACGTCTCCAACTTTCTCACCCCTATCACCTTGCCGTCTAGGTCCAGAAAACTTCTGCATCTTTATTCGCTATTTATTTCCATTTCTTTACCTCCTTCCCTGTTGTTACCGGTGTTGACTTGTAGCATCAAACTTCTGGTAGACAACTAAACCGTTGTAGGCGTTATGTATCTTAACTAATAAGACTTCAAATAACTTGAATAACTTCCATTTGTGAACAAAACCAAATATAACTTTATAATATAGACAAAATGAAGTGGTGATAAATGAAATAAATGCACTAGACTTTACTAATAATATTCATTAACTAAATACACATCACTACAATAACAAAACCTTTTCAGCTCACGTTCTAGAGTCGCGTCCCGTAACTAAAATCAAGTGACGACAATTCCACCTATGTTGCATCATTCACAATCAATCGCAAACTTCTTCCCGCTGTCACCATATTAACATACACACACTCCATAACAACCCCCCCCCCCACCCCAAATGGTGCGGTGAGTTTTCAAATTATGTCACAAAATGTATTTACATGTCGCCTAATACTTCCCCACTTCCCCCCCCCCCCCCCCGCCTTTTTTTTTTGTTACATATCCATCCCAGAGGCACTACAGTAATTTAAAATGTATTTTTATTGTAAAATGATGATATGTTTAATATTGTCCCAATGCCATCGTCATAAAGATAGACGTCACACTTGGACTATTTTCAACATTTCGTGAACCTTTGTGTTTGTTTGTTATGTTTTAGTTCCTAGAAATGTAAGAATAAGTATTAAATGTAAGAATAAGTATTCAGTTGCCACTTAAAACGTTATTTATGACTGCTTCGAAAAAAAATATTTTTTAATTAGTTTCTTATAATTGTGTGTGTAAAGACTAGATGTTGAAGGTCGGTATAAGGTTTCTCAAACATCATTTCCTGCTACCTACAGAGACATCTCTCTGCCATAAGTCTCTCACGTAAACGTCCTGTGGTTCACTGACGGCCTCCTCGTGGCGAACCACGGTAACGATGGAAACGTCGGCTGCCTGGGATCTCCTCCGTCTGCGGTTTTCACGGCCAAGTGGGTGGAGTTTGTTAAATCCAGGGGCGTCCAACCCAGTGTGTGGGTTGAATTGGGGCGCTCTGCTGTCTCACTGGCTCGACTTAATTTCTTAGCATGTATCTGGTGGGCTGGTGGGTCTGTACTCACTTCCTGATCTCAACGTGCCGCCCGAGTAGATTGGCTTTAATAGGACAACGAATTGGAGCCTTGGTGGGGTTTATAGAGAGCGAAGTTCATGGCACTTAGCGGGGATGAAAACAAAAGCCTCAACAGTCTATCACGATTGCCAACACCGTTCTTCATGAGGGCTTTTTAAAATGCCACTTTCCCGCTTTTTTTTATCCACATACACACACGCGCCAAAGTGGTTGTATATAAAACGATAAAAACAAAATTTGCAGTTATGCTTGATCTTCCATTGACTGAGACTTTCTCTCTCTCTATTGACTGACACTTTCTCTCCTCCATTGACTGAAACTTTCTCTCTCTCCATTGACTGACACTTTCTCTCCTCCATTGACTGACACTTTTTCTCCTCCATTGACTGACACTTTCTCCCCTCCATTTAATGACACTTTCTCTCCTCCATTGACTGACACTTTCTCTCCTCCATTGACTGACACTTTCTCCCCTCCATTGACTGACACTTTCTCCCCTCCATTGACTGACACTTTCTCTCCTCCATTGACTGACACTTTCTCTCCTCCATTGACTGACACTTTCTCTCCTCCATTGACTGACACTTTCTCTCCTCCATTGACTGACACTTTCTCTCCTCCATTGACTGACACTTTCTCTCCTCCATTGACTGACACTTTCTCTCCTCCATTGACTGACACTTTCTCTCGTCCATTGACTGACTTTTTCTCTCCTCCATTGACTGACACTTTCTCCCCTCCATTGACTGACACTTTCTTCCCTCCATATACTGACACTTTCTCCCCTCCATTGACTGACACTTTCTCTCCTCCATTGACTGACACTTTCTCTCCTCCATTGACTGACACTTTCTCCCCTCCATTGACTGACACTTTCTCTCCTCCATTGACTGACACTTTCTATCCTCCATTGACTGACACTTTCTCTCCTCCATTGACTGACACTTTCTCCCCTCCATTTAATGACACTTTCTCTCCTCCATTGACTGACACTTTCTCTCCTCCATTGACTGACACTTTCTCCCCTCCATTAACTGACACTTTCTCCCCTCCATTGACTGACACTTTCTCTCCTCCATTGACTGACACTTTCTCTCCTCCATTGACTGACACTTTCTCCCCTCCATTGACTGACACTTTCTCTCCTCCATTGACTGACACTTTCTCTCCTCCATTGACTGACACTTTCTCTCCTCCATTGACTGACACTTTCTCTCGTCCATTGACTGACACTTTCTCCCCTCCATTGACTGACACTTTCTTCCCTCCATTGACTGACACTTTCTCCCCTCCATTGACTAACACTTTCTCTCCTTAATTGACTGACACTTTCTCTCCTACATTGACTGACACTTTCTCCCCTACATTGACTGACACTTTCTCTCGTCCATTGACTGACTTTTTCTCTCCTCCATTGACTGACACTTTCTCCCCTCCATTGACTGACACTTTCTTCCCTCCATTGACTGACACTTTCTCCCCTCCATTGACTGACACTTTCTCTCCTCCATTGACTGACACTTTCTCTCCTCCATTGACTGACACTTTCTCCCCTCCATTGACTGACACTTTCTCTCCTCCATTGACTGACACTTTCTCTCCTCCATTGACTGACACTTTCTCTCCTCCATTGACTGACACTTTCTCTCGTCCATTGACTGACTTTTTCTCTCCTCCATTGACTGACACTTTCTCCCCTTCATTGACTGACACTTTCTTCCCTACATTGACTGACACTTTCTCCCCTCCATTGACTGACACTTTCTCTCCTCCATTGACTGACACTTTCTCTCCTACATTGACTGACACGTTATTCTCTTCCATTGACTGACACTTTCTCTCCTCCATTGACTGACACTTTCTCCACTCCATTGACTGACACTTTCTCTCCTCCATTGACTGACACTTTCTCTCCTACATTGACTGACACGTTATTCTCCTCCATTGACTGATACTTTCTTTCCTCCATTGACTGACACTTTCTCCCCTCCATTGACTGACACTTTCTTCCCTCCATATACTGACACTTTCTCCCCTCCATTGACTGACACTTTCTCTCCTCCATTGACTGACACTTTCTCTCCTCCATTGACTGACACTTTCTCCCCTCCATTGACTGACACTTTCTCTCCTCCATTGACTGACACTTTCTATCCTCCATTGACTGACACTTTCTCTCCTCCATTGACTGACACTTTCTCCCCTCCATTTAATGACACTTTCTCTCCTCCATTGACTGACACTTTCTCTCCTCCATTGACTGACACTTTCTCCCCTCCATTGACTGACACTTTCTCCCCTCCATTGACTGACACTTTCTCTCCTCCATTGATTGACACTTTCTCTCCTCCATTGACTGACACTTTCTCCCCTCCATTGACTGACACTTTCTCTCCTCCATTGACTGACACTTTCTCTCCTCCATTGACTGACACTTTCTCTCCTCCATTGACTGACACTTTCTCTCGTCCATTGACTGACACTTTCTCCCCTCCATTGACTGACACTTTCTTCCCTCCATTGACTGACACTTTCTCCCCTCCATTGACTAACACTTTCTCTCCTTAATTGACTGACACTTTCTCTCCTACATTGACTGACACTTTCTCCCCTACATTGACTGACACTTTCTCTCGTCCATTGACTGACTTTTTCTCTCCTCCATTGACTGACACTTTCTCCCCTCCATTGACTGACACTTTCTTCCCTCCATTGACTGACACTTTCTCCCCTCCATTGACTGACACTTTCTCTCCTCCATTGACTGACTTTTTCTCTCCTCCATTGACTGACACTTTCTCCCCTCCATTGACTGACACTTTCTCTCCTCCATTGACTGACACTTTCTCTCCTCCATTGACTGACACTTTCTCTCCTCCATTGACTGACACTTTCTCTCGTCCATTGACTGACTTTTTCTCTCCTCCATTGACTGACACTTTCTCCCCTCCATTGACTGACACTTTCTTCCCTACATTGACTGACACTTTCTCCCCTCCATTGACTGACACTTTCTCTCCTCCATTGACTGACACTTTCTCTCCTACATTGACTGACACGTTATTCTCTTCCATTGACTGACACTTTCTCTCCTCCATTGACTGACACTTTCTCCACTCCATTGACTGACACTTTCTCTCCTCCATTGACTGACACTTTCTCTCCTACATTGACTGACACGTTATTCTCCTCCATTGACTGATACTTTCTTTCCTCCATTGACTGACACTTTCTCTCCTCCATTGACTGACTTTTTCTCTCCTCCATTGACTGACACTTTCTCCCCTCCATTGACTGACACTTTCTCTCCTCCATTGACTGACACTTTCTCTCCTCCATTGACTGACACTTTCTCTCGTCCATTGACTGACTTTTTCTCTCCTCCATTGACTGACACTTTCTCCCCTCCATTGACTGACACTTTCTTCCCTCCATTGACTTACACTTTCTCCCCTCCATTGACTGACACTTTCTTCCCTCCATTGACTGACACTTTCTCCCCTCCATTGACTGACACTTTCTCTCGTCCATTGACTGACTTTTTCTCTCCTCCATTGACTGACACTTTCTCCCCTCCATTGACTGACACTTTTTTCCCTCCATTGACTGACACTTTCTCCCCTCCATTGACTGACACTTTCTCTCCTCCATTGACTGACACTTTCTCCCCTCCATTGACTGACACTTTCTCTCCTCCATTGACTGACACTTTCTCTCCTCCATTGACTGACACTTTCTCTCCTCCATTGACTGACACTTTCTCTCGTCCATTGACTGACTTTTTCTCTCCTCCATTGACTGACACTTTCTCCCCTCCATTGACTGACACTTTCTTCCCTCCATTGACTGACACTTTCTCCCCTCCATTGACTGACACTTTCTCTCCTCCATTGACTGACACTTTCTCTCCTCCATTTACTGACACTTTCTCCCCTCCATTGACTGACACTTTCTCTCCTCCATTGACTGACACTTTCTCTCGTCCATTGACTGACTTTTTCTCTCCTCCATTGACTGACACTTTCTCCCCTCCATTGACTGACACTTTCTTCCCTCCATTGACTGACACTTTCCCCCCTCCATTGACTGACACTTTCTCTCCTCCATTGACTGACACTTTCTCTCCTACATTGACTGACACGTTATTCTCCTCCATTGACTGATACTTTCTCTCCTCCATTGACTGACACTTTCTCCCTAACCCATCAAATTCACATCGCCTAGGACCTCCAGTTACCTACGGCCGGCCCTGCTTGTTGTTTGTTTTACATGTTCTATCAGAGTCCAAACCTCCCGCAGGACGATAGGGGATGGAAGCGGGCAAGATATGAAATCGTGCTCATCAAGACGACTGAACAACTGTCTAGCACGCATGCCGCTCGATCACGCAACCATGCAAGGAGCATCACAAGGAAGGAGGCTCAAACCAATCACGTGTGGGCACGCTCTCAAAGGTTGCCGACCTCTGGCCCAGAAAGCATTGAGCTATTGTCAAGAAATCATTACCAATTCGTCACAAAGAATTTCATGGAAAAGATTCTTGAAATATCTGTGAGTATCTATAAGGTGTGCTCGGCCCTTCTCTGGACTTAACACATGTGTAGTGTGTTATACAATATGTGTGTTAGTCACTGAATGGAGCCCCCGTGCTGCTAGTCACGTCCACAATGTTCCACTTATTTCTTTTGTAAGTAGTATAACCCTTTGACCTATTTACATAATATTAGGCATTCATTGACCTGACCTTTATTGTTGTCTCGTAAGAGTGCTTAATAGTTGATATGCACACAAACACACACACAACAGTAACATGCTCACACACACACACACACGTACAATGATGACACCGACACAGATGTTGATTTAGAATTAAATTGATTTAATAGAAATACCGAGGTAGAGAGGAAAGAAATATGAGAGAGAGAAAGAGAGAGAGGGAGAGAGAGAAAGAGAGAGGGGGAGAGAGAAAAGATACAATACTAAGATAAAGAGGTACAACTGAGAGCTGGAGAGACTGAGGAAATAGGAGAGAAAAAAAAAGACAAAAGAAAAAGACGTGACAGAAGAGAGAGAAAAAGAGACTGAAGAGAAAAGACGTGACAGAAGAGAGAGAAAAAGAGACTGAAGAGAGAAAAGACTGAATTGAAAGAAGTGAAAAGAGAGAGAGAGAGAGAGAGAAGTGAAAAGAAAGAGAGAGAGAGAGAAGTGAAGAGAGAGAGAGAGAGAAGTGAAAAAGAGAGAGAGAGAAGTGAAAAAAGAGAGAGAAGTGAAGAGAGAGGGAGAAGTGAAAAGAGAGAGAGAGAAGTGAAAAGAGAGAGAGAAATGAACAGAGAGAGAGAAGTGAAAAAAAAGAGAGAGAAGTGAAAAAAGAGAGAGAAAGAGAAGTGAAGAAAAAAAAGAGAGAGAAGTGGAAAAAAAGAGAGAAGTGAAGAGAGAGAGAAGTGAAAAAAAAGAGAGAGAGAAGTGAAAAGAGAGAGAGAGAAGTGAAAAAAGATAGAGAGAAGCAGTGGCGTAACTAAGGGGGGGAGGGGGGGAGAAATTTAAAATCCCCCCGGGCCCCCATAGGTGGGGGCCCCCAAATGGGTGTCCGAAATTTATTTGTAAATACATAAATTAATATATTGGATTGGCAAATAGTGTCAACGGGTGATTTTTTTTTTAACATTTTTGGATTAAAAATTTATCACAAAGACTAAACCTAGATCTAGGTCTATCAGTACGTTGACTTTGTTGACATTTTAAAAATATTTTTTCCCACAGAGATCAAAGTTTTTTTTTAAAGTTAGTTTTACATTTTAAACTTTGTTGCCACGAATAAAACTGCATGATATACAGCGAATTCCAGGTATCTTGTTACCTTTACTAATAATAGATCTGAATGGCGAGTATTTTATGGCTACACTAATACACCTTGAAGCAAAATTTACAGAATCGAGTATAACAGATCCAAAAGTTATAAATAATGCTAGAATAGTCCATTATTCGGGTTTGGCGTCTATAATTTCAGAATTAAACTTCACACTCGAGTTATTACCCCTCTATTCATCTTTCCTCAATCCAATGGAAACTCTATTTTTATTTCCATCTAATCCTTTTGCTTTCGCACAAAACATAAACAACCAACAATGACGTAGTACCATATAATATTAGGACAGAATCTTCTTCATGCAGTGGAAAATTAAGATTTTTTTGCCTATCTTGAAAGCTCTTGCGCCCAATTAATATAGTTCGGAAGAAACTACAAAAGTCTGGACTGCATATACGGGAAGCTGCTAAAGAAATTAGTACCCTTTCATGCTTTCTGCAAAATGATGAGAAACTGACAAAAACCCAATCCATCAAAAAAGCAAAACAAGGTAGTGAATACTATGGATTCCCTGTAATCAAAACAACCAGAAGAAAGAAAAGACTTGATGGGAAGTTGAGTTCTAATGTAGGACTGTCAATAGAACTGCAATTCAAACGTGTTGCGACAGAAGTGCTGGACAGATTTCATATGGAGATGAAGGGCAGATTTCAAAGGCTGGAAAGAAAATGGATACCTTTGTGTTTCTTCTAGAACCAAGACACCTGTTAGATGAAGACCCGCTTATGACAAACTGTGCTACTTTTCCTATTTGTATGATGAAATAAATGGAAAATCGCTTTTTCAATGATGTCATTGATGTACGAGCACTTTTCATCAACAAACCAGTAATACAATCACCAATAGACATATTGAGGAAACAGCCTTCATATGGTAATTACGTGTGCTCAAACTTTGCAACCTCCTCCGAATACCGCTAACTCAGGCCACTTCCATTACGTCATGTGAGAGATCATTCTCAAAGCTCAAGTTCATCAAAAGCTATCTCAGGAGCACAATGACACAAGAAAGGCTTATCATTGCTTTAATGTCAGTGAAGTCACAAATACTAGAAAGTATCGATGTAGTTGATGTTATAGATGTCTTTGCTGCACAGAATGCACGACGTGAAGCGATATCAATTGAGATTTGTCACTTGTGCATTATTTAACTAATAAACAAAGGTATTATTCATTAAGAGTCTTTATTACTTTTTGTTAAGTTTACTGATATACTGAACCAATTTGATTTGGGGCTTATATATTTTTGCGTACATTATTCCATGTCATATGTCGAATGTCAAAATGCAAGGGGCCCCCAAAGAGGTCAATCCCCCCGGGCCCCCAAATCCCTAGTTACGCCCCTGGAGAGAAGTGAAAAAAAGAGAGAGAGAAGTGAAAAAAAGAGAGAGAGAAGTGAAAAAAAGAGAGCGAAGTGAAAAAAAGAGAGAAGTGAAGAGAGAGAGAAGTGAAAAAAAAGAGAGAGAGAAGTGAAAAGAAAGAGAGAGAAGTGAAAAAAGATAGAGAGAAGTGAAAAAAAGAGAGAGAGGTGAAAAAAAGAGAGAGAGAAAAATGAAAAGAGAGAGAGAGAAGTGAAAAAGAGAGAGAGAGAGAAGTGAAAAGAGAGAGAGAGAAGTGAAAAAAAAGAGAGAGAGAAGTGAAAAAAAAAGAGAGAGAAGTGAAAAAAAGAGAGAGGAGTGAAAAAAAGAGAGAGAGAAGTGGAAAAAAGAGAGAGAAAGAGAAGTGAAGAAAAAAAAGAGTCAGAAGTGAAAAAAGAGAGAGAAGTGAAGAGAGAGAGAGAAGTGAAAAAAAGATAGAGAGAAGTGAAAGAGAAAGAGAGAGATAAGTGAAAAGAGAGAGAGAGAGAAGTGAAAAGAGAGAGAGAGATGTGAAAAGAGAGAGAGAGAAGTAAAAAAAAAAAAGAGAGAAGTTAAAATAGAGAGAGAGAAATATACAATGGAGGGGGAAAATACGAGAGAGAGAAAGAGACAAAAAAAAACGAAATTAAATTTTAAAAAATAAAAAACAGAAAGAGTTAAACTAAAAAAAAAAACAGGGGGGGGGGATGAAAGGATGGTCAGACAATTTTTTTTTTTAATTCTTTTAAACCAGTGATTCCCAAACTGTTCCGCTCAACCCCAGTGTTCCGCGAAGCCTGAATAGATGTTCCGCGAACAACTGAAATAATCAACTAGTAGGCCACCACTTTAATTTACCTCTCAAAAAAAGCCAAATGTTCCGCTATCTACTCTAACTATAGAAGGTACTCCGTTATGGGAAAAGTGTGAAAACCACTGATTTAAAGCTTAGTTTACAATGACCCCCAATTTTTATACAATGTTTATATTGACTTGACTATGAATGTTTATTGGATGTTAAGATTTAATAATCGATTAGTCGACCACGCCTACTCATCCTCTTCCATTCTTTATATACATTCCTCTTATCAGCTTGCACATTTTTGAAAGGGTTAAAAAAAAAATGGTGGGACACGGATCTCGAAAACGACGTAGGAGGTCAGTGTTCAGGCCTTCTATAACAGTTGGTCTCGGCTGAACTGTCGTTCGGTCGTCTCATGGTTGCGGATTTATACCCTGCTCGCTGCCACCTCCCGTCGTCCTGCGGGAGGTTTGGACCAAGGAGTCATATCATCATCATCAAACTCCTTTGAGTGAGGGCTTGAGAGGCTTAAATCCTCTCTCCCAAAAAGCCTTGGACAGAAACCCTGCTGTCTTGCGTAGTGCATACATGTCGCCATACAGGTCGAGAATTTTTTGTTTTCCAGACCTGTCGAGACGGAGATCAGCAAGTCTGGGGCAGTCAAACAGAATATGAGGCACGGTTTCCTCTTCTTCCCCGCAGCGGGGGCACCGTGAATCGAAATTTGGCCATAGCCGTGAGAAATATGAGCCAACAGGACAGTGGCCTGTCCTGCACTGTGCTATAATAGCTTGCTCAGGACTGGACAGCCTCCACCACGGGGAAGTGCGGTCAGACTATGGAGTAGATAATTTTCATCTCTGAAGAAACATCCGAAAAACATACGCAAACAACCAAAGGCTGCAAGCATGCCTGGATATGTGTATTGGGTATTAAGATCTACTGATGTATATATTTGTATTGCTTATATTACAATCCCGCTGATCCAGAGAAGTAAATCTTAAGCCGGCGTTCCACCAACCTTTAAAGGCATTGGTTAATAAACGCCTAACACATCTATCAAATACCAGTCGAAATACAACAAATTTATAATAAAATCAAATTACTATCAAGACCCATCCTTTTCTTTATTCTTTTTTTTTTTCGTGACTCGACAGAGAGAGAGAGACAGAGAGAGAAAGAGAGAGAGAGAGAGACAGAGTGAGAGAGAGAGAGGAGGGCTTGGCGGATCCTTGACAAACTATTTATAGAAGCCCAAGTCCAGTAGAAAATCTAAGTCGTGACCTTAATTAGCCGTGACTTCGGCAGCAGTCTTGAAGGATTAACTGGCAGGAGTCTGGAGGGATCAAGAGTTCTCAAACCAAGGATGTCCAGCCCTCTTGATGTGTACTCATTCTTCACATTCACCTCCTCCTTTCCCAAATCCCATAGCTTCCATTTGGGTAGAGGAATAGATGGGATATACTCAGTAAACCCTTGGTGCTATTGAACTATCTTCTTGGGCATAGAACTGTAACATTGTTTCTAAACGTATCTAGGAACAGGGCAAGTTTTCCAACTCAATGTTAAATTTTAAATGTTCACATCTTCAATGTTTCCATCTTCAATGTTTCTATCTTCAATGTTTCCATCTTCAATGTTTCCAGCCTCAATGTTTCCATCTTCAATGTTTCTATCCTAAATGTTTCCATCGTCAATGTTTCCATCTTTAATGTTTCATGTTTCCATCTTCAATGTTTCTATCCTAAATGTTTCCATCTTCAATGTTTCCATCTTCAATGTTTCATGTTTCCATCTTCAATGATTCCATCTTCAATGTTTCATGTTTCCATCTTCAATGTTTCCATCTTCAATGTTTCATGTTTCCATCTTCAATGTTTCTATCCTAAATGTTTCCATCTTCAATGTTTCCATCTTCAATGTTTCCATCTTCAATGTTTCTATCCTAAATGTTTCCATCTTCAATGTTTCCATCTTCAATGTTTCTATCCTGAATGTTTCCATCTTCAATGTGTCCTTCTTCAATGTTTCTATCCTAAATGTTTCCATCTTCAATGTTTCCATCTTCAATGTTTCCATCTTCAATGTTTCCATCTTCAATGTTTCCATCTTCAATGTTTTTATCCTAAATGTTTCCATCTTCAATGTTTCTATCTTCAATGTGTCCATCTTCATGTTTCTATCCTAAATGTTTCCATCTTCAATGTTTCCATCCTCAATGTTTCCATCTTCAATGTTTCCATCTTCAATGTTTCCATCTTCAATGTTTCCATCTTCAATGTTTCTATCTTCAATGTTTCCATCTTCAGTGTTTCTATCCTAAATGTTTCCATCTTCAATGTTTCCATCTTCAATGTTTCTATCCTAAATGTTTCCATCTTCAATGTTTCCATCTTCAATGTTTCCATCTTCAATGTTTCTATCCTAAATGTTTCCATCTTCAATGTTTCCATCTTCAATGTTTCCATCTTCAATGTTTTTATCCTAAATGTTTCCATCTTCAATGTTTCTATCTTCAATGTTTCTATCCTAAATGTTTCCATCTTCAATGTTTCCATCTTCAATGTTTCCATCTTCAATGTTTCCATCTTCAATGTTTCCATCTTCATTGTTTCTATCCTAAATGTTTCCATCTTCAATGTTTCCATCTTCAATGTTTCCAGCCTCAATGTTTCCATCTTCAATGTTTCCATCTTCAATGTTTCTATCCTAAATGTTTCCATCTTCAATGTTTCCATCTTTAATGTTTCATGTTTCCATCTTCAATGTTTCTATCCTAAATGTTTCCATCTTCAATGTTTCCATCTTCAATGTTTCATGTTTCCATCTTCAATGTTTCCATCTTCAATGTTTCATGTTTCCATCTTCAATGTTTCCATCTTCAATGTTTCATGTTTCCATCTTCAATGTTTCTATCCTAAATGTTTCCATCTTCAATGTTTCCATCTTCAATGTTTCCATCTTCAATGTTTCTATCCTAAATGTTTCCATCTTCAATGTTTCCATCTTCAATGTTTCTATCCTGAATGTTTCCATCTTCAATGTGTCCTTCTTCAATGTTTCTATCCTAAATGTTTCCATCTTCAATGTTTCCATCTTCAATGTTTCCAGCCTCAGTGTTTACAGCCTCAATGTTTCCAGCCTCAATGTTTAGAGTCTCAATGTTTACAGCATCTATATTTACAGCATCTATGTTTACAGCCTCATTGAGGTTTCTGTATTGAAACATTCATAGAGATCCAATGAATGTCAATATAAAAAAACAACAACATTATCCTAGAGTGCAAAGAGACTAAGTCTGGACTTGGTTGACTCTCAGAAAGTCTTGCTTGTTTTCACCAGTTTAGACATTTTTTTTTTTTTTTATCTTCAATCTTTCATTATTTTAATTTAGAAATGACATAACCAAAATAAACGTGCTAAAAATAGATCTCAGTCAATCTGTCTTGACTTACTGAAAGCAAAAGTAGAGCACGTAAGCTAATATTGAAACAAACAAACACACACACACACACACACACACACACAGTCACCCAAGACACTCAAGAAAGATAATCCCAGGGAGAAGTAGGACTCTAGACACAACTTCGATATTTTAGTCCTAGTGTCCGCTTTCATCTTAAATCAGCGCCAAGCAATATCGATGCCGGTTTTAGGTTTCTAACAGCCCTGACATAGTTGGGTTTAATTCAATGTTTTACTTAGGTGTTTATGTTTAGCGAGACTTACAGACTATTTGATTCGTTTTTAGTTTTGTTTGACAGAAACACTTTTTGAATTTTTTCTCTAATTCTCTCATTTTAAATAGAGAAAATATAATAATAATAGTGATAATAATACCAATAATATATTTATTATCCTGAGAAACTTGTTCTTACAATTGGATAGTTTTTCAACTCTATTAGTTTTATTGGTTATTGCAACATAGCTAGTTGTCCTTGGACTTTCTGATCTAGACTTTGAATATCCACCTACTCGGGGCGGGTGAGGGTCGGGGATAAACAATATGACTTGTTAATTTTTAGCGGCCCCGAAAGGGGAAAAGACGATATTAGTTTTGTGTGGAATGTCTGTCCGTCCGTCCGTCCCGTTTAGATCTCGTAAACTAGAAAAGAGAGTGAAAATCGAACATCATAATATTTTAGGTCATTCAAAGTTCTGATGCAACGGCTACTTTTTCTTTTCTGAATGCAAAAAATCTAATTTTTAAAATCACTTATGCAAGCAGTTTTTTCATAAATAATACACCACTTTTACAACTGTTCACTATTAATAGCAAAAAAAACAACTTAAAAAAGTTCTGACAAAAGAATTACTTACATGTAAAAAAAAAAATGTTTACTTTTTTAAAGTGAAAAACTCTATTTAGTACGCATATAAGTTGGACATAATTTAAAACAACAGTTAATAAGTAGTTTTTCATATTATCTCATGAACTGGTACACTATAATACCAAGGTGAATTACTTAACTAAAGGAAAAACTAATTTTTTTTTTACGAAATGTTCATATCTTGAGGATTTGAATAAGAGATTAATTCTTTACAAAACAATTAGACCAATTATAAGACATCAGTTAGCCCAGGTTCACATCTAACTTCACATTCACTTTCACCTATCCTTTGATCTGCTGGACCGCTGGGACACCACACAAGATCTGTCAACCTTCTTTCTCCATTTTTCTCTGTCATTTGTCTTTGATAGAATTTCATTCGGATGTTCTTCCTGAAAATATTGAAACCTGCCTTTTTACCTGCCTGGGTGGACCACTTCGGGGGCCGATTTTGAGTTTGTGTTTCCACACAAACTGTCTTTGTAACCTTGTTTTATATATTTATTTTTTTTTAATGAAAGGCAAATATTAAATTATCCATTTAGCTGAAACGCGTCTTTAATCACAACAATAGTCAGAACTTTACCAGGGGCGTATTCGATTCGAGCTTGTTCTTTAGTCTATGAAGACTTTTGGTGGTAGCAATTCTAATCAATGGTTCTCATCCTCAACGTGACGTTCGGGTGGAAACAGTCGTTAGAGGAGACCATTAGGCCAATAGGGAAGTAAAACACACACCACTACCCCTTTTTTTTTTTGAGGTGCCTATAAAGAGCCGTTTTAGGAGGAACTGTGGAAGAGATGATGAGCTTCTCCGCAACCTTCTCGGCATTATCGATGACAACACATGAATCAGTTCAAACCAATGAATTAATCAATTAGTCGTAATTAGTTGGGGTTTTTTGTGCTTTATATAGAAAATGTACTAAGATAAGAGAGTTATGGCTTGTGTAGAGAATTAGGCCATTCGCTAACAAATTTAAACTAACAGTAGTTTATAAAACCTGTTTTTACAAAAGTACATGAATAGCTCAGTGGCTAGCTTGGAGGCAGGAGAACTCAAGCTCGATTTCAGACGTGAGCAACTTTATTTTTAAAAAAATACTTTTGAAAAGGCAGCACAGAAACCTTCTCCCATATACCCCATCCCCAAAATGGCTCACAAAGTGATTGCACTAAGCATAAAAGTTCGCGCTAAACAAAAACAAAAAAAAACAAATAATAAAAACATTTCCAAACGCACACTTTTATTATTGTTAGTCTAGATCTGTTACAAATTAATTACATGATTGATTCAAAATAATTGGTGCAATTTCAGTTAGTATAAGCTTTGGTTGTTGTTGTTTTTTTAAGGGCTTTTTAGCGGCCCCGAAAGGGGAAAAGACACTATAAGTTTTGTGTGAAATGTCTGTCCGTCTGTCCGTCCGTCCCATTTAGATATCGTAAACTAGAAAAGATAGTGAAAATCTGACATCATAATATTTTAGTCCATTCTAAGTTCTGATGCAACGGCTACATTTTTCTTTTCTAAAAGCGAAAAATCTAATTGTTTAAATCACTTACGCAAGCAGTTTTTTCATAAAAATACACCACTTTTACAACTATTCACTATTAATAGAAACAAACACTGAAGGCTCTTTAGTAGGGGATATAAGAATTTGTCATATTTTTAACAAATTTATGCAAACGGTTTTTTATTTTTGTTGTGAAATTTTTTTGTATACATTTGTATTGCTAAGTTAAGTAAGTTCTGTCAAACTAACTACTATATAACGAAAGAAAATGTTTTTTTTACGAAATGTTTTTTTTTTTATGAATTATAGATTGACCATTTACAAAGCAATTAGATCAATTAAATATTCATTAGAAGACATCAGTAGGCCAGGTACACATATAACCACACTGTCACTTTCACCTATTCTTTGATTTGCTGGAGCGCTGGGGCACCACACAAGATCTGTCAACCTTCTTTCTCCATTCGTCTCTGTCATTTGTCTTTGATAGAATTTAATTCTGGTAATATTGAAACCTGCCTTTTTACCTGCCTGGGTGGATCACTTCGGGGGCCGATTTTGAGTTTGTGTTTCCACACAAACTGTCTTAGTAACCTTGTTAATATTTATTTTGTCTTTTCAATGCTATGTGCGACTCGTGTCTAAGATTCTAATTGTATCATGGTCGAAGGTGGTTGTGTAGCAAGTTAGTCAGGTTTCCGACTGCTCAAAGTGGACTCTCTGATAAGGAAATAAAAACCCCGACATGGAGTTTTCTGTAAATTCTTTTTTAACAAAATATATAAAATCTCTCTCCCCTCACCCGACACACACACACACACACATGTAAACGGAATATCTCACAAATAAATTGTTTCCAATCTCAAGGTTCCACAATGCAATTTCTTATTTCCCAAGCCCGATTGTGGCATGCTGTTATAGAGATTTACGTTGCCCGGACGTGTGGACATGCGTTTTGGGGCTGCCCTCGTGATTAGCTAAAGTTCAAGGTTTTGGGCTGTCCTCATGATTAGCCAAAGTTCAAGGTTTTGGGGCTGTCCTCATGATTAGCCAAAGTTCAAGGTTTTGGGCTGGGGTCATGATTAGCCAAAGTTCAAGGTTTTGGGCTGGGGTCATGATTAGCCAAAAGTTCAAGGTTTTGGGCTGTCCTCATGATTAGCCAAAAGTTCAAGGTTTTGGGCTGTCCTCATGATTAGCCAAAGTTCAAGGTTTTGGGCTAGCACGTATGTTCTTTTCTAAGTAAGAAGTCAAGTTTCCCTTGCGATCTATAGGGCAGATAATGTTAAGGTCATCTGTTTCTTTAGCCAACAGTTAACGACGTGTCTTTGGCCAACACAATGACCAACCGCCTTTACTTTCCCCAACTAAATTCAGGTACCCATTAGAATTGGGTGGACTCAGGTGCGCCCTATAAATCCCAAAATGCAAAATCCCAGTCTTAAGGAGATTTGAACCCAGGACCCCAGGTTCGGAATCCAAGTGCTTAACCAGTCAGCCACCCAGCCTCTTTTCTTTTCTAAGGTTACGTCCAAGCATAAAAAAAAGATGTATTACTTATTAGGTCTACTTTTCTTATATTTATTTTAGACACACCTGCAGGGGCGTAGCTAGGAATTTTTCATCGTTTTGGGGCCCGGAGGGCTTGATCTCTTTGGGGACCCCTGCATTTTGCGTAATATTTAATTTTTAATGTAAAAAACACTCATTTGGGTACCTTCCTCATGTGGGGGCGGGGAAATTTTCAAATTCTCTCTCCTTCTCCCCGACCCTAGCTACGCCACTGCACACCTGTTACTCTCGTTGATTTGTTAACATGCTTTATATTATTTCTTAAGGAAGGAACTTCCATTCTTTTTTATTTTAACTTCCAGTTAACGACCCCCCCCCCCTCAAACATACTTTTCAAACCTAGAAATTTTGTCCCACAACAAGAAAAAAAAATTAATTAACCCTACGTACAATTTTTGTCTTTCTTCGGCTTCTCAATTCAATTTCGAAATATTTAATGTACTCTATGTTGCTTTTCGACCGGAAACACCCTCTACACATACGCACACACACACACACATCCGCTTACACACTTTTCGGCCCTATTTTATCAAAATAACAACCCACAATCTTTTTTTTTTAGCATCCTCTATTGATGGACCATTCACGACACACTTTTCAGTTTTTTGAATTCTAGATCTAGCACCCTTTGGTTAGTGTTACCTTTTTATTCTAATTATTATTTTCTGCATTTTTTTTTTCCGAAAATCTTAGTGCCTGCTTCCCGTTCCCCGCACTACATTTTGATTTATTCTGGCATTGTGTCCGCTAAGAAAATGAAATATCAATTTGGTTTATTAATTGTAATCGTTTAGTTGAACCCTCTTTAAATGTAGAGCCCACAGTAGAAGTCTTGTCTACACAAGCACACCCACGAAATCATTCCTCTTTCTCTCTCTCTCTCTCTCTTTCTCTCTCTGACTCTATCTTTTATATGCTATTAGACCAAGTTTTGTTTTCTATTTAGACCGTGTCCATTCACTTGTTATTTTGAAATTTTCCGTTTTTTTTTTAAACAAAACTTATATCAACTCAGTCTGTCTGTAAGTCTGGCAACAAAAAGTGTGTACACGTCATTTCTCCCACCCCCATTCTCAGGTCAAGCTGAGACTTTGCACTATTTTTCATTGACGTAGACAAGACATGAATCAGTTTTAAAAATTAACCAATTACTGGTATTAATTATTTTGTTTGATTCCATCATATCCAACAACACTCTACTGGATAAAGACATAAACAACAGGATAGCCAAGGCAATGGCCACCATGTCACGGTTGCAGAAAAGAGTCTGCGACAACATATTGCTGACTAGCAGTACTAAAGCCCTAGTCTACCGGACCTGTGTGTTGAGCACCTTGCTGTACGGAAGTGAAACATGGTCAACCTACTCATGGCAGGAAAAAAAACTGAATGTCTTACCTCCGATGCCTAAGGCGGATCTTTAAAATAAGGTGGCAAGATAAGATAACCAATGAGGAAGTGCTACGAAGAGCAGGGTGCCAGGACACCCGCTCTGTTATCAGACGCCTGGCTGGCTTGGCCACGTTCGTAGAATGCCAGTAGGTCGACTTCCACAGGACATTCTGTATGGCGATCTAATAGAAAGCAGGAGAGCCGCTGGTCGCCCACTTTTACGTTATACGGATGTATGCCAACGCGACATGAAGCTCTTCAAAATCGACATTAGCAGCTGGGAAGAGGTGGCACTGCATAGATCCACATGGAGAGAGAGAGCATATAGGAAGGGTCACGGATTGCAGATGCCATACACAACAGAAGCAGAAAGAAGGGTGAAAATGCAACGGCGCCTGGTGATTACATATGCCCAACCTGCGATCGCAGCTGAGTATCAAGGATTGGCCTCTTTAGTCACACAAGAAGTTGCAAAGGGAAAAGATCGTCTCTAGAGACGTAAAATGCCACGGGATACCAACTAGGGAAATTAATTCTTTAGTATTCATATATACGGCTAAATTTGTAGGGTTTCGTCCCCTTAGATAATTGACCTTGTTGTTTTTTTTTACTCCATCCATCCTTGGATCAAAACTTTTAACAATCAGTTCACCTAACGAAATGTGAATCAATGTAAAAATCAACCAATTAATCAATTAATTATTGGTAATGAATTATTTTGATTGGTATCTCGAACAAGGGAAAGAAATTGTACTTGACTGAGGTGGTGGTATAAGCTGAATTAGTCCCCCTTTATAGATCGCCGAATAAGGGAACTTAATTCTATGTTATTGAGAGTTAAAGTTGTAAGTTCGAAGTTCTTTCCCTTAGACATGCTTTATTGGGTTTTTTTTTTAAAGGTTTTTTTTTTTTATTTTACATCTTTTTTAGTAATAAACACGTGTCTCCCATTAAACACATTTATTTATTGAAGCGAAATGCAATTCTTTAAAGAGCTGTAACATTTACTCTTTGAACGAGTTAGTGAAATCCACTCCGAATGGTAACAAATATTTCATGGTTTTTAAAACTTAACATAATTAAGAGGCTGGGGGGGGGAGGGGTTCTTCTAATCGAGTTCAACATTTTAAACAGCCAAGCACTAATAAACCCAAGGGACTCTAGAAATACCCAAACCCGTATCTTTTACAAGCTAAAAAAAAAAACCTGGGTTTTTCTCAACCTAGTTTAAGAGTGCGTTCTACTAGATCTAATAACAAAGCTTCTCCCAGCCAGACCGCCATGTTGCTGCACTTTAAAATTTTTGCCGAGGTCAGACATGAAATAGTTGGCATCAAGTTCTATTTTTGTCTCTCTCTTTCACACTTTTTGTACCGCCTCTCTCTCTCTTTCTCTCTCTCCCCTCTCTCCGCATGTCACATGACTACTCCCCCTTTCCCGCCTCATTCTTGGATATTTTTTATGCGACCTGTCCACCAACAGCTAGATCTAGACTAGATCTAAATGTTCACGTCTGCTCTTCAGATCAGGTACGCGCGAAACTTGCAGACGCGAGCCAGATTTTTCCGGCTGGGAAAGTACAAAAAAGTCCACTTGCGAGGCGAGGAGTTAATGGCTGGGGCCAGGGGGTCAAGTAAACTGTGGGCGAGTCGGTAGGTAGACACACACTCTTCACCACCTCTCGCAGCCTCCATGCATCGTTATTATCAGTTATTAACTCTTTCTCTCCTAACTAACGATACCAACGTTGATTCCACCAGAATGTGGTAAATAATTACGGAGAGAAAGAGTTAATATAGTCGAGTACTTTGCTTTCAGAATGTTTGAAACCACAATAGTCATTAATTTCATTAAATTACCAAAACGATTAGCAAACCAAAAAACAGACAATTAGCATATTTCGTAAAAGATGGTTAAAAAATGCCATAAATTTACGAAATCGACCCGGTGGCAGAGTGGTAAAGAGGTAAATTGCTTGTTCTTCCAAATCGAGTGGTCACTAGTTCGAAGCGCGGTCCTCCCTATTCATATGAATATTTGACAATTGGGGTGTGAAGAATCTCTGACCTACTTTAATAATAAGTCACGTGGGTATTGTCTTATACATGACGATAAAGGAAATGCCTTCCGATGAAAAGATCTAGATCTAGCATAAATCTAGTAAATCTACTTAATGATCATATCAATTAGTGAATTATTGTAACCTACTTTTTATTTTATATGAAGGCGCGGTGGATGAGTGGTAAAACGCTTGGCTTCCTAGGTCCCGGGTTCGAATCCTAGTGAAGACTGTGATTTTTACTTTCGTGATCTTTATGGCGCCTCTGCGTCCACCCAGCTTTAATGGGTACCTGACGTTAGTTGGGGGAAAAGTAAAGGCGGTTTGTCGTTGTGCTGGCCACATGACACCCTCGTTAACCGTGGGCAACAGAACCAGATGACCTTTACATCACCTGCCCCATAGATGTCAAGATCTGAAAGGGGAAACTTGCACCTTTTTTTTTTCTCTTAAAGATGTCTAGATCTAGACTATTTCCATAGACAAATTACAGTGACAACACCACGTGACATTTAAAAAAAGGGAACGATCCCATTGGCTGATATAAATTGGAAACGTGCTGGCCACACATGATATCCGTTGGACATAGAAACTGGTGAGTGGTATTGTGAGTATGGAATGAAAACAGGATATCTTTGAGTTCAGCCCAACTCCAGAGGGTAGAATGCATTGGCTCTAGTTTAGGAACGTACCAATCAAAAGTAGACGCGGCCTCTTGCAGAGAGTCTGACCCACCCGCCAGACAAAACAGTGTACACTGTTTTCATACAGGCCGGTGAGAGGGAGCTCTTGTTCACTTTTGCTGGCCTAGAGTTCCAAGAGCCGAAGGCTCAACTCTACCTGACAGTTTAAGAAGAAGAAGAAGACCTAGCCTACTCTTCCAGAGCATCCAGCATCAAATATAACTTCCTGAGCGTCTCTTCCCCTGAGACACGTGCTAGAACTTTCCCAGTTAGCTCCCATTTACTTAGTATCCATCAGCTTTAAAGTTCACTCGACTAGATCAAGACACGAGCAGTTGCTGGGCCTATACTGCCCGGAAAACACATTTGAACACTTTGGGGGGGGGGGGGGGGGAGGAGTGGTAAGAAAATGAAAATATATTGTGCAGTGACAGGCCTTCATCGGCCTTGGGGCCACGGAACTTTATGTCACGCATGTTACAGCCCGGTAACCGAAAAAAAAAAAGGCATCCCATGGAACCGCGCGGTTACAATGCTGGCAAAACTCCAGAAGGGATGTCCCATCACGGAAGGGGCCGGATATGACCCGAGGAACGTAGATTGGACATTCCTGGTATAGTGTAACCCTCCCTCTTGGTCGTGCGGTTTGCGCGCTGGACTGTCGTTCAGATTTATCGATGGTCCAGGGAGGTTTGGACTAGGAAGTAATTATCTTCAACTTTGAAGGAACACCCGAAACATGTAAAACATTTTACAACAAAACAAACAATTTTCTGATATTTTTGCTGAAAATATCGAAAACTGACTGTTTATCTGCATTTCTAGCTTTAAAAAAGCGGACCCATGTGCAAACCAGTTGGGGACCGCCTCTGAGTTTTGTATGAAAAACTCTCTTCGTAATTTTGCTTTTTTTTTTTTTTTAAACAAGATTTTTTAAGTACGCGGAAGTAGCAGGCTATTTCTTCATGTGGTATGAGTACATTAAAAAACACTATTTACAAAACAAAAGAAAACATTCAACTGAAAGTGTTTCCATTTTCAATGATAATTGCAAACTAACTAAACATTATTTATAAGGAGCATACATTCTTTAGCTTACTAGACTAGAAGTACGCAAGGTTATAGAAAGATTTTATATATATATATGTGTGTTTATTATGTCTTGAAAATTGAATATGGTTGGGAGACGATTGGAGTTGGGGGGGGGGATAGCATACGTCACACACCTGCCTTCTGACGGAGGAGGCGGGAGAGGAAAGGAGAGCAGCATTGCCCAGGCGTCATGGCACCTGCAGCCCGCCCTCCCCCCGTCTTTGTCTTTCACTTTCCAAGTAGGTCATACAATCTCGTCTGGTGACGTTAACGCAAGACTCTGTCACCTCGTCTGTCACTGTCACTGGAACGTTGAAATGTTCTCTTCAGGACCGGTTTTTTTTTTCTTCTCCTCAAGGCACCACCGTCCATCCCCCTCCTTTTCTATGCCCCCTGTTAGCATTTCTTTCTTTTCTTACCCCCCCCCCCTCCCTTTCTGCCCTCCATCTCTGTGTCTTTCCCCCTCATTTAGACACACACAAACACACACAAACACACACACATACATTAATGACATGTCGTTAAAAATGACAGAATCAGGAGACAAGCTTCTCCGAAAAGTGCAGAGATGTTTTTTTTTTTTTTTTTTTTACAAGGGGTGTATCAGGGCCGACTAAAAACGAGGACAGCGTTTCCATCGAGATTTATGTGGTTCCCATAGTTGTATAGGTCTCTAGCCTGAAATGGATTTATGTACATCAGTAATGCCCAACCTTATTCGACCGGCGGGCCATTTTAAATTCCGATACTCATGTCGCGGGCCATGAAAGAATTAATAAACAATTTTTATTTTATATTTTGGTTGATATTCTCATCAATCCTCAACTCTAAATGTTTTGTAAAATGTTTTGTAAAATGTTTTACACGTTTCGGATGTTCCTTCAGAGTTGAAGATAGTTTACTTCCTAGTCCAAACCTCCCGCAGGACGACGGGGGATGGGAGCGGGCAGGGTTTGAACCCTCGACCGTCGATAAATCGGAACAACAGTTCAGCGCTCAAACCGCACGACCAGGCAGCCATCTAACAATTATATGACAACCAAGAATGCTGCCTTATTTTGTGTGTTGGGTTCCTTAAAGCTGTTTGTTATGTTCCTTAAAGCTGTTTGTTATGTTCCTTAAAGCTGTTTGATGTTATGTTCCTTAAAGCTGTTTGATGTTATGTTCCTTAAAGCTGTTTGTTATGTTCTTTAAAAAGAGACATTCTTTCTATATAAAACAACTATCTTAGCTTATTATCGCTACCGATCCATTTACCCTAACGTAGGGGAAGTTGTTTTTTTTTGTGTTTAGAGGGGATTTTCTTCACCTTGTGCCGACTTTTTGGTGGGCCGGATAGAGCCACGACGCGGGCCGGTTGTGGTTCTCGGGACGTATTTTGGCCAACACTGATGAACATAGATATTTTGTTGTGTTGAATACTTAGAAGTTGTATCTGCTGGAAAGTCAAAACGAAGCTGCGGATATTGGACAAATAAGTTCCTAGAAGCTGAGTTATTGTAGATGTTTGGGCATTGGGGCATTTGATATTGGAGCTGTCCAAGACTTTGACGTCTTTGTAATCAATTTATGTGGCGTTCTTCTCCTTCCCAAACCCCTAGAGGAGCAGTAAAAAATAGAACTCACTTGGTCATTTCAATCTGAGGTCTTTGCTGAATATTTAAGAAAAGTGCCGTTTTACTTAAGACGATGGAGACCCAATTGTGACCTATCTATTTTGCCACCACATCCAACGTAACCCCCCCCCCTACACACACACACACGCACCACCTCATTTTCTTCAGGAGGTGGATTTTAATATTACTATTAGACATGAGCATTAGAATAACTTTTAAGTTTGAAAGAAAAAAAAAACAACAGAAGATGACGATATTTCTTATTTAATAATCTTCCACGCTCAGTCTTAATGTATAAACTCGCGCAGCGATATTAAAACGAACAAAACTTATACGTATTCTTCCGTCCATCAAATTCTTACCCAGACGCAATCAAATTTTTCTTAAAATATAAAACAAGCTGCCAAAACTAAAAAATAAAATGATACATAACTTTAACTTGATTATTGTTTCCGAATACAGGAATCTTATTTGGGCTAGCTGGCTCAAATGTCTACATAATAATAAGGTGTTTGATCTTAATCACTTAGAATCGACATTTAGAAAAATAATGGACTTTAGGGTAGAGAATTATCTAGTTTGATTTTCATATACCTGTACAATGCTCTCCAGAAATAGGGTGTTGGGGGTCAGGGATATCTGATATTGTGTTGATTGTTCTGTTTTTAGGGGGTTCATTGGTTAGGTAGATATGTCTTTGATATTAAATAATATTTCTATTACTATAATTATATTTTTAGGTTAATCACTTTTCAATTGTTTATGATTTAATACTTGTGAATTGTGATAACTTACAAAAAAAAAGACCACAAAAGAGGCAAGATGGCTCATAAAAGAGGCACATAAAGCCCAAAAAAAGAGGCAAAGAAAAGAGGCCTAAGGCCCAAGGATTCCTATGATGATAAAGCTAAAACTGAATAGCGCAAATTCTGAGGTTTCCTTTAAAACAGCTATTTTGGGCTTCAAGTGATACGCATTCTTCCCCCCTTTCCAATTTTTTTTTTTTTTTCAATCTAGAATATTTTTATTTAAATAGGTTCCAGGGTTTTAAGTCTATTGCTATGGAACGGGATAGAAAGGACCTGGTAGGCTTATGCTTATTGCTAAGAGTGTGCCAAGCAGGTTCAATGCCTGGGTTACTGGGTTAAAGGGACAAGCTGGGTCAATGTGACGAAACCTACCTGGATAAAGGGAATCTCACAAATAGGAAGAGAGGGGGGAGGGAGGGTCCGTTGTTTTCCCCATCCAGGACCCGCTTTCAAGTGGCTTATACAGAAAAAAAAAAAAAAAAACTCCGATGAGATTTGACAACGGATTCAACAAAAAGCAATCTCTAGCATTCATACTTTCCGGCCCTGACTACTGCAACGCCGTGCTAGCAGGTATACCCGATGACAAAACAGACAAGCTGCAATCTACTGTTAACAGCGTTCTATAAAATTATTTTTATTATTATTATTATTATTATTATGTTAGAAATGAACGAGTAGTCATTCTCTGGCGCTGCCAGGGTCGAGTTTCGCTAAAGAGAAACAAAATTCGTAGTCCCTTTAACAGTTTCCACTGAGGAATTTTCTGGTGATGTGGCAGGTCTGCAGCAGTACCGCCCTCTGACAGGCAACGAAGATGTTCCTAGGAATGTTAAGGGCCAGTTGTTATTATCCCCTCGGTTGATATAACAATGGGGTATATTGTTATTTTGGACAATTTCCATAGACGCTTAATCTCCAAGCCTAGGTTCCCATATTTTCTTTGTTTTTCTATCTCAGTTTTTTCTTAAATTATGAGACAGTGGTACGGCGATATCGATAATGGTAGCGGTTTTTTATTATTATTATTATCTGCCCAGGAATTTCTTGCCGTGTGTGATAAAACATCTAGGCTAAATTTGGGAGGGGCATCATTCAAGGCGAAAGTCCTGGGTTCAAACCCTACAACAAAATAACAGCCTTATTTCGTGGCGTCATTTTTATGTCATTTTAGTCAATAAAGCATTTTTTTGTTTGTTTCTAAAGCGTGTGGAAGAACTCGAAACATCTGGATCTGACAGTCAAAATGAGGACGTGACTATGACAATGAGATTGTAATTTCATATCAGCACCGAAAAAGGAAAGTTCAAATTCTATTTTATTTTTGCATTGCGCCAAAATCAATAAATGACATCGTCAGGTCTATTGAGTTCGCACGTACCTGCGTATATCGCGGGAGATGTTATAAACCAACTGAGACATTCTGTTTTGTCGTGGGAGGGAAAGAATCCTTGACATTTAAACTTAGCACTGACACATATATCGAAGATGTCATGAAATGGAATATTTCAGATATAATATTCATTCGGAATATTTCGGAATGAGATTTATGGATTAAATGGGAAATTTCTAGATTCTTGTTTCTTATTCTGCAAGAAAATATTTTTTAAAAAGCGTTATATAATACTAGTTTTAAGTAGCATTCCATATCCTTATATAGATATATTTTTGTTTTTTTTTATGCCAATTAATAACATACACAAGGACACAAAGGTAATGTTTTTAAAATAATAAACATATTAATGATGAAATTAATACAAGGATTCTTTTTTTTTTCTAGATAAGCAAGATAACCCGCAGACTAATTAAAAGATGATGCTTTATGGTGTTATAACTCATTCATTTTTTAATTAAAGAGCTTGGGAAGAGGTTTTAAATAGGATGTTTTAATAGAAAGGAAGTATGGTTTTTAGTTAATAGAACCACTATTGCGCAAGCGCAGAGGGATATGGTATAACTTCCTTTTTTTTACTTTTTTTCATTTCTAGTAACAGAGTGTTTGCTGAAATGTGTCACCAAAGGCAATAATTACAGATTTATCTCCAATACTTTTTGCAGCCGAATTTTTTTTTTTTTTTTTGTTGACATTCGACGTTTTGGGTTAGCAGCAGTTGTGTCCGTTTTTTTTTGTTTTTTTACTAGATCGAAACTTTAGTTCATTCTTTGAATAGTTATATCTTTTTACACATAGATTTCATTGAAATTAGTCCGACCATATTTTAAACAGCAATCGTAAAGACAATAACTCCAAGCATCTACTTAGTAAAAGGTACAGACCTGTACATCCAAAAGTGGTTATGTAAGTTATACTAGTCCTGTTTTCACTTTGAAGAGAGAAATAGGATGCCGTTTTAAAATTTGAAAATATAAAACCTTCTATTTTCATAGCACTTCCCTGGCACCGTGATTAGTGTGTTTGCTGGAGAAGGCTTGACCACTCGAGTTCGAATTCAGGTCGTTCAACTTTTAAAAAAATAAATGCATTTAAAAAGCGATCACGGTAACTTTTACACAGATACCCCCCTCCCCTTTTCTTTCTCTCACCCAGCCCTTTCCCAACTCGTCAAGACTAGTAATAGGATCATAGCATATTGAGAAAGCATTAAAAGCATGAAATTGCGATTAAAAAAAAAAAATTGGTTAATATATTTCTAATTATTAATTTATTATTGTTAGTTATTGTTATTGTTAAAAATTAAATTACATGACTGATACAGACTAATTGATACAATTACACTTAGTACAAGCTTTGTTTTTTTTTTTTAAGTGTTTTTACTTTCATTTTTTTCTTGTTTACAGACTACAATCCGAATACATGTAGAACTAGTACCTTTCTAGACCCGCCAACTTTTAAAGACAGCGTACTTTCTGTAACAGGAAATGTTGTGCACTTTATCTACTTAATGACTTGTGGGAAGCCCACCGAGTGACCCAGCATGAATTGAGCTTACACTTCCGCTGAAGACTTTGCGCGCGTTCATCCATTTCTCCGCCTTGCTAATTACCGCTTTGTTTTTATGTTACTTCTACAGGAATCTTATGTTTGTTTGATGTAGGGGGCGAGCATGGAGTGCTAATGAGTAGAACGCGACCAGGCTTTATGTTCATATTTTAAGTTTGTAATCTGACTTTCCAATACCGTTCCATCAAGTGGCGGCACCGAGAGGTGGTCCTGTAGGGATGGTTACTCCAATACTTCACGTATTTTTATGGAGAAATTAAACAATTTGTCTAAAGAGATGAGTTACTAAATCGCTGTTAACAATTTATTACTTTGGCGTCTTAAGGGCAAACTGCTCATTCTATCCAGCGGCTTAGATCGGCCTTAAAATCTGTACAACTCAAACAAATTAAACTTAATATGGAGCCATCGAGAACAATTTCATTATTTAACATTGAACGGAAACCGAAACACCATTACAAAAGACTTTCTTGTTTCTATAGTCTTGAAAATGGCATATTAGGCATGATCGTTGTATGTACAAATGGTTCATTCTGTCTCAAGAAACAACGTATGCGGACAAAAAAATAATAATTTCGACAACGATTTGGACAAAAAAAAATTTTGGCATAAGTTGGACCAAAAAAGTTTTTTGGCATAATTGGACCCAAAAAAGTTTTTTTGGCATAAGTTGGACTAAAAAAGTTTTTTGGCATAAGTTGGACCAAAAAAAGTTTTTTGGCATAAGTTCGACCAAAAAAGTTTTTTGGCATAAGTTGGACCAAAAAAAGTTTTTTGGCATAAGTTCGACCAAAAAAGTTTTTTGGCATAAGTTGGACAAAAAAAATAATTTTGCCATCAGTTGGAACAAAAAAGTTTTTTGGCATAAGATGGACCCAAAAAAATAAAATGTGCAAACTAGGAAACCACTGCCGAAAATCTTATAAAGCTAAAAGCTGTATCTTTTTTCTATATCTCCACCACTCTCTTTTCATTCATACTGCGTCAAAGATGATATGTTTTTACAAAGCTTATATCAACTCACTCTATCTGTCTTTCTGTCTGTCTGTCTGGTAAAAAGTTTGTGCACGTTATTTCTCCCACAGCCAAACTCGGATTAAGTTTAAACGTTGCACAATTATTCATCGACATGGACAAGACATGAATCAATTTAAAAAATAGCCAGTTGTATAGCTAATTACTGGTAGTTAATTATTTTGTTTGATACCAACAAGGGAAATTAATCCTTTACTATTCACATATATGTAGAGTTTCGTCCCCTTAGATAATTTTTCACGCTATTCCTCCCACACGCATTATCGGATCAAGTTGATACCTTAAACAATTACCAACAAGTACCTAACAATACATGAATCAATTAACAAAGTAACCAATTAGTCATTTAATTAATGATAATTAATTATTTTTATATCAAATAAGGGGAATAACTTCTACGTTGCTGAGAGGTTTAGTTATAAGGATGGAGTTCTTCCCCTTAGATAAACTTTGTTTGTTAAAAAGGAATTTATTTTTTTATTTATATATATATATATATATATATTGCTTGTTAAATATCTGTTGATATCAGTACTATAATTACACGACATCATATCGAATCCAGCCCTGAGCTATTGTATTTTCAACTAGAAACTAGATATCTCCTCATACACATAGGGCATCACAGTGCACTGAGAACATCAGAACGAGTCCGTTTTTTGTGGCACTTACAGGGCATTTCAGGCCTGCACTGGGCACTAGTCCCATAGTCTTTTCTACCACTATCAAGAAACCAGGGGCAGCGTTGTCACCAAGTGAACTTTGACACGTCAGCAAAAAAAAATAATCTAGATATCTAGGTGAAGGGAAAGAGAGGGAGAGAGATGTGTCACATTTTATGCATATACTCACTTACTTATTTAAATACATTCAGAGCAAAAACGAGGACAATATTTTAAAAATAGTTTTAATAGGCACAGGCGGTATGCTAAATGAAATCTTATCCATTATTTTGAATTAATTATGTAATTAGTCTTTAATAGATCTAAACTACCAATAATAACATGTGTGCAATTGAAAATATTTTTATGAATGGACCTCATTCACCAATCGTAAACAAACAACATTTAGTCACGTGATAATATTGATAAAACAACGGGAAAAAAACTGTCACGTGATAGCCATTATGTATTAAAATTAGATCGTAATTTGTATAGAAGAGATAGAGAATCAGGTGGCTAAATGTTGTTTGCTTACGATTGGTGAATGAGGTCCATTGTTTTTATTTAGCGCCCCTTTCATGCTCAGCGCGTTACGGTCCGATCACTTGTGTGGACTAGTTAGGTGTATGGGAGGTGGGTGGGGGTGTTTCAAGGGTATCTGGAAGTAGCTTTCCATGCTGTCATTTCAAAAGCAATTAAAAAAACAAAAAGTTGCTCGAGTCTCAATCCTCCATTATGGGAGGCCGACATGCTAACCACTTAACTGTTCACTGTCCTTATTTTTTTAAAAAAAGGTTTTATTAATTTTTTATATTTTTTTTTTTTGCGAACGGCATAAATCTTTATAATAGGCTTATCTTCCCTAAATGTAGTACATTTGCTTATAAAACAAAATGAATTAATGACGTCTAATTGTCAAATACTTGGTTAATTTTTTAATTGATTCATCGGCACTGAATAACTGTGCCAAGTTTCGACTCTATCTGACAATTGGACGTGGAGAAATACACGATTCCACCCAGACAGACAGCTTTGTAAATAATTAAAAGTTCAAATCGTAAGATGGTTCAGTTCAATGTCCTAGAAGTCGAATGACAGGAGCAGGCAGTCAAAAGGATAAGAGGAAAATTTGTCCTTGCATATGGAATAAGACATGTGCTTTTATCTGTGTGTCTTTCTGAGTACTTTCATTAAGTTTTGTTTTTGTAGTAGTATGTTATGAGTTAAGTCTTTATTTATTTATTTTTTTTTTTGTGTGTGGTCTGTCCTGAATAGTCTCTGAATTTAGTAATTTTGCTAATGATGTTACTGTAGTCAAATAAGAATATTTTTTTTTTTAATAGGCTAAATCTCACAGCTCTATTCTGTGCCTGTTTAAGTTTCATGCTAGCCAACTACAAAATGCTAGTGGTGAGTGAGACCATGACCGTGGATGGCCCACGTATCTTCTGCCGATTTCTTTATGGTCTAGTCTTCTTTCTTAGTTTCGCTGTTTCGCCTCTCCCCCCCCCCCCTTTTTTTCCCCCAATCGGCATCTCTCTTCCTTAAGTCTGTTTTTTGAAACAAGGAACGTGGGACAGCTAGACACATGACCTTACCGTGACCTCATCTGACCTGACCCCGCGAGGTTAGCACGCGAGTCTCTAATAAATCAACCAGAAACTATTTTAGTCTTTCGTTGTTGATGTTTTTTTTTTTTATACACCGCTGCTCTACCCTGCTCCCTTCTTATATACTTCGCCCTCATTTCATTATCGCCCCAGATTCAGTCCTCCCTCCTCCCTCCCTCCCCCCATTCCTCCTGCTCCTGACACCAACGATACGACCAGTGCAAAGGAAATTCGTAGGGGAATCTATATCCAATTAAGACGCACGTACGGAATCAAACAACCAGGGTCGGCGCTACGGCAGGGGTCAGCGAGAAGGGGAATGTCTCCTCTGGTGTAAGGTCTCCGTTTCGGTGGGGATCAAATGTTTTAGCGGCATGTTTTGTCCATCTTTTCATCAAAGTGTTTCTTGATAAAGTGTACTTTAGTAAAGTGTATGTTTATAAAACCTATACTAGTAGAAAGTATATGCTGATAAAGTGTACTTTAATAAAGTGTATGCTGATACAGTATGTTGGTAAATTGTATTTTGATAAAGTGTATTTGAATAAAAAAAATTATGTTAATAAAGTGTTTGTTGATCTAATGTGTTTTATTGTAAATTTTTATAATAAAGTATATTCAATAGTCCCCTTTTCCCTAGTGCAATTGGAGCATAAATAGGTTGCCTTAATCAGCCAGGGAAACCAATGACTTAGCAGAGTTCAGGTCACAAGCACGATGAAATTAATAATGGATACGCGTAGATCGCAATTATCTCCTATTTTAAACAACATCTATAATTTATGTAAGGATACAAATATCACATTTAACATACTAGCATGGCGGACCTGGATGGTAAGTCAGATGTTAGCCTACACCTGGGTTGCTGCTGGGCAATGTGACCAAGTCCTCGTCAGCCCTTATCTATGTTTCATTGGGGGGGGGGGGAGGGTTGCAGTGACCCAACAGAAACGTAAAACTACATTTGAAAAAAAATGATCCACGGGACAGACGAAGCATGTCCACCCGATTTTCTGACCAGCGGACAACGGTGGTAATTAATGTCCAGCACAACGACCGAGAGAGCCTAATGTAGAGCTAGTTATCTCCACGAAACGGATTAAACTTGTTTACTATATCTATTTATAATATAGCGGTGAAACATTCAAACTTTATAATAGCGGGGAAACATTCAAACTTTATAATAGCAGTGAAACATTCAAATTTTATAATAGCAGTGAAACATTCAAACTTTATAATAGCAGTGAAACATTCAAACTTTATAATAGCAGTGAAACATTCAAACTTTATAATAGCAGTGAAACATTCAAACTTTATAATAGCAGTGAAACATTCAAACTTTATAATAGCAGTGAAACATTCAAATTTTATAATAGCAGTGAAACATTCAAACTTTATAATAGCAGTGAAACATTCAAATTTTATATTAGAGGTGAAACATTCTAACTTTATAATAGCAGTGAAACATTCTAACTTTATAATAGCAGTGAAACATTCAAACTTTAAAATAGCGGTGAAACATTCAAACTTTAAAATAGCGGTGAAACATTCAAACTTTAAAATAGCGGTGAAACATTCAAACTTTATAATAGCGGTGAAACATTCAAACTTTATAATAGCGGTGAAACATTCAAATTTTAAAATAGCGGTGAAACATTCAAACTTTAAAATAGCGGTGAAACATTCAAACTTTAAAATAGCGGTTAATCATTCAAACTTTATAATAGCAGTGAAACATTCGAACTTTATATTAGAGGTGAAACATTCTAACTTTACAACAGTACGAAACTTCGAAACCACTAATGAAGAGTGAATGTTTTATCTTGAAGGCGTGTAAAAACGTTGACATTAAGACCCACTCCTTAGATACTTCAAGCTTGGCCGGGGGCGTAGCTAGGAATTTTCCATCATTTGGGGCCCCGGAAGGCTCGACCTCATTTGGGGCTTCGGCATTTTGCGTAATATTTCATATTTAATGTAAAAAACACTCATTAGGGGGACCCCTCAAGTTGGGGTCCAGGTTTTTTTTTCAAATTCTACCCCTCCTCCCCCCACCCTAGCTACGCCACTGAGCTTGGCAATGCATCATTTGTTAGTTTGTGTGTTTAAACTACAAGATATGATGAACAATGTTCTCGCTGGACAATAAGCCATTAAAGTAAACAAAATATTTAAAGTCATGGCCACTTCTTAGGTCAAAACCTACCTGACGAAATAAATGACCTCAAATAGGAGGACACATGTCTTTTAGCTGGACGTATGGTACCCCTATGGGGTTGCGGTGGCTGAGTTGTTTAAGCGCTTGGTTGGGGTCTTAAGTTCGAATCTTGGTGAAGACTGGGATTTTGAATTTCGGGATTTGTTATGGCGCTCTGAGTCCACTCAACTGAAATGGGTACCTGACTTTAGTTGGGGAAAGTAAAGGCGGGTTGATCGTTGTGCTGGCCACATGACAACCCTGCTCGTTAACCGTTGCCGAAAGAAACAGATGAGCTTAACATCTTCTGCCCTATAGTAGACTGTAGCCCTATTCATGAACCTTCCATTCCACATATATCGAATATCTTTTAAAGGTATGGCCAGGACAGTCCGGGAGATACTGGATTGATCTGAGTGGAATTTTGTTGTTACTTAAATGCCCTCCCTTTCCCCAAAAAATGTCTAAATAAATAGGGTGAAAGGGTAGGAGAATGTTGAGATAGATAATATTTGATGAAGTCTTCATTTTTATTTTAATTCAGGGAGTGAACACGTTTTAGTGTGTGCGTGTGCGTGCCTGCGCGTTTTTGTGTTTTGCTGGAAGAAATGAAGCGTATACAGTAATTTTTTTGTTTGGGGAGAAAACTGCTGACGCCGCCCGCTGCCAACTCTGCAATATTTTGTGGATAAACATTTGGCAGTTGGACGGCTTTGTCGCTTTGGGCTGGGTAAAGGTTGTTTAGGACCAGAAGGGTGACATTGGAGGTGGGTGCTTTGGAGTGAGAGGGGCGAAAGAGAGGAAAGGGCGCTGTCTTTATGAAGAGTATAAAAGGTTCTCGCCCATAGAGAAGACAATGTCTTTCTTTTATGTCTGTGCGTTCTTGTTGTAGTGTGGGATGTGCTTGTGCGTGTGTGTGTGTGTGTTGGGGGGGGGGTGAATTGTATGGATGTGCGCGTCAAAGCCAGTGAAAAACGGAATTTCCCATTGATGAAGTTTTATGAATGAAATGTTAGATTTGAGCGTGTTTACAAGATGAAGATTAAACACGAGTTTGTGGACACACCCACTCACACATATCTTATCTTATCTTATCTTATATAATACAGACGTTACTTCAAAAAAGATATAGGCCTACAAAGACACACACATATGTCTATCTATACAGAGACAGACAGATATTCACAGGTTCAGAGATATAATCAGAGAGGGAGAGATGTTTGAAGACTTCAAAATATGAAATGTGTCTTCAGTTACAGTTTTCAGAACGTAAAGACTGGTACTCTCTCTGACACTGTCTCTCTCTCACTCTATCTCTCTCTGTTTCTCACAATCTCCCTCTCTTTGTCTGACTCTCTCTGTCTCTCTGTCTGACTCTGTCTCTCTCTCTCTGTGTCTGATGACTCTGTCTCTCTCTCTGTGTGACTCTCACTGTCTCTCTCTGTCTCTCCCTAACACTGTCTCTCTCTCTCTCTGTTTCTCTCTCTCTCTCTGTCTCTCTCTTTGTCTGACTCTCTCTGTCTCTCTATCTGTCTGACTCTGTCTGACTCTCTCTCTGTCTCTCTCTCTTTGTCTGACTCTCTTTCTCTCTGTCTGACTGTCTCTCTCCGTCTGACTCTCTCTGTCTCTCTCTCTCTCTCTGTTTGACTCTCTATCTCTCTCTCTCTCTCTCTCTAAGTTGCCAGTATTATCAAGCTAGTTCTTACTATTTCAGGTCATCACAAAAAGGTCTGTTGTTGTTTTTTTGTGGTACTTGACACTCGATGCTAAAGACAACATTCCCACACAACATTATGTCCCCTGCTTCGAGATAGGTGCAACATTTGTTAACCATTAAAATAATAATAAGCGCTTGAAAGCGTTAAAGCGCCTGGCTCCCGAACCTGGGGTCCCGGGTTCGAATCCTGGTGAAGGTTGGAATTTTTAATTTCGTGGTCTTTGGGCGCCTCTGAGTCCACCCAGCTCTAATGGGTACCTGACATTAGTTGTGAAAAAGTAAATGCGGTTGGTCGTTGTGCTGGCCACGTGACACCCTCGTTAACCGTAGGCCACAGGAAAAGATAACCTTTACATCATCTGCCCTATAGATCACAAATTCTGAAAGGTGAACTTTATTTTTCTTGTATAATAAATAAATCAAATTTGCGGCATTAGTTCTAGCAGAGGAGGACTTAGAAGTAATCGCCCTGGGCGAGTAATCATATACGTTACTCAAACCTCAACCCAAAATATCATGCTTAAAGCTATGAGCGTAACTAGTATCGATACTGGAGTGACTTCAACAATATCGAGAAACAACTCTTGGTCTTACAGAAATGTTTCCAAATGAATCTATCCTACTGTATTTCAGTCTATATTTATTGGGTTCTGTACATACGTATATGGGTCAAGGCTCAGAGGTACCGCATACCTACAAGACTGGCTGACAAAAGAATCTCCTTATCGCGGGACCCCCATCAAGGGTGGGGACTTCGGAGTTGCCCCTGTTCATCCCTCCCCCTCCCATGGCCGCCTCTGACACTATGTACGTCAGTGTAAAATGGTAGAAAACGTTTCTTCTTATGGCGGTACTAAAATAGTGTCCTGAAATCAGGTCATTCATTTACCTGTTTAGAGGACAATGTTCTTTCGCACTAAGCAATTACCGTAACAGATATCCGTAAACTAGTGACCGGATGCGGAAGTCAGGATGCAGCAAGATTAATATTGATGTCTTGAGTACAACAAGATGGCGGAAGGCTGAAACTTCAGTAATTTTTTTTTTTAGCTGTTGGACTTGAAGAGGAAATGTTGTGTAGTCGTAAAGGAACAGAATAACAATAGAATAAGATAATGAGTTAAATATTAGCCTCTCTTTTCTCACTCTCTTTCTATGTCCCTCTCTTTTTCAATCAACCTCCCCCTCTCTTTTTCAATATTCTCTCCTCTCAGACTGAGAGGTCGAAATATGAAATGGAAAATAGAAAATATGAGGCAAACATTTTTTTTCATTTTTAAATATTTTCTTTACCTTTGACCCTGTTTATCTATCTATCTATCTATCTATCTATCTATCTATCTATCTATCTATCTATCTATCTATCTATCTATGGAGTTTGGAAATTTAGGCACCGGATATTTAGGCACCCGTAAATTAAGGCACTCGGAAATTTAGGCACCGGGATAATTAGGCACCCGGGAATTTAGGTATCGGATAATTTGTCACTTTTTGACAAGGCGGAAAATTAGGCACTGGAAAATTAGGCACTCTTTAATAGCGACCTTAATTTTGAACATAATTAACAAGTTTTAACGTATATTTTATCCTTAGGCTATGGGCGATCTTACTGCTTTTGTCATGATGATATTGTCAATTGTAGTCAAACTGAATTTCCATTTGATCGGATCAATAAAATTATCCTATCTTATCTTATCTTATGATACAAAAGAAAATAATTATTTTGCTCTCTCTCTCTCACATTCACACAGTCGCACATTCACAGACTTCATTTAAAACACACAAAAACTCTCACGCGTACCGGAACTTTTATTCATTTTAACTCACACTGGCCCTCCCCCCACCTCTGACCTCTCCTCTTCAGCACCACTTGACCGCCACCCCCCCCTTTGGAAATGTTATTCGTTGTCCACCTCTTCTTCCTGTCACAAATCATTTACTTTTTAAAAATCCTTCTTTATCCTCTCAGCATCCTCTTATTAAAGCCCCCCCCCCCACACACACACATTTTCATCCTCTATGTTCTATCACAGAAGGTAGGGCGGAGAAAGGCGAGGGAGGACACATTAAAAATAATTAACCTGAGTAACAGTCACGGACCAGGAGGGAGGGCGTGAAGTATTGTGTCCTCTCCTCTCCCCCTTTCCCCCGGACCCGCAGAATCTCCTCACCTCTCGAGTTAAACGAGGGCATCCCTTACAACAATACCATCCGATGGGCCGGACATAATATGGTGAGGATGGAGGGCTCGGCCTTCAACGTAAGTGCTTAGAGTGGAGGGCGCGGGGGTGGCGCTGGGGCGTTATGGACGAAAAAAAAATCGTGAATGAAATCCTCTTCGTGAGAAAATCGGCTTCACGTTTTGTTGAACCAACTTTAGGCGAAGGGTGCTCATTTTCGGGGCTGCCCCCTCCCCATTGTTGGCTGAAGTGATGAAGACTGAAAACATTAAAGTAGCAGGTGATGTAAAACAGGCTTTGGCGCCCTCCCCCGCCCCCTTTCTCCTCTAAGCCATACCAGAACGACTTTCGCGGTTCCCAGGTGACTTAGTTATATCCGATCTGCTTCGAGATCTCTCTCGTTCATTAGAAGATAACACTGTGTCACGAGACGATTGTTCCTGAAACTTACGAAATATCATGCTCATTAACTGTTACCTCATTAATGATATTGTTGTTCTAATTGGCTGTAATTAAGCAAAAAAAAAAGATCGTCGTGACATTGGAGGCAGACATAAAGACAGAAGAGTGTACCTTTGGAAAGACTTCATTAAGGTCACAGGGGTATCCGGGAACAAGTGGTAGAGAGAGAGAGAGAATGGAGAAATGAGGCTGGGGCTTCAGATGGAGGGGTTTTCCTTTTTTAAATAATTTCTTTAGCTTAATTTTGACTCTATCTATGTATCTATGTGTCTATGTCTGAGGACCCCTAGCAGTACATCTAATATTTTCCCCAGCGATCACTCTAGTAGCTCAATGGAATTAAATATAGTCGAAGGTTCTGACTTCAATACCAGCAACACCACGACGCGGCCTTTTCATCCAGACCCTATGCGTTTCTCGTTATAAATAGATGTGCATGACAAATACTAAAATATATAAAGAGGAGAAAAGGTTTAATTAAAGGGCTGTTAAGAGTCAGCACTGGTGGCTCAGGTCAGACAACAATCGGTGAGGTCACGGTAACCCTCAATAAACCAGCTGCCCTGGTAGATCTCCCGTGGATGATGTTATGAAGACATGAAGAGCCCTCCCCTTTCATTTCCTGCCGCTCCTTGTGCCCCCTTTCCCTACTATTATCTTCCTTCTTCTTATAGCGTATGTCAACCAAACTTACTATCCTATATGAACCTTCTGCCAGACGCCCTTCTCTCTCCCCCCCCCCCCCGTACATCATATGGTCTGGGGGGCCAGGGCTATAGAGACGGCCCGAAATTGACACTAATCCGTTGACGTTCGGACAATGGCGCCCTCCCGCTTACTCACTGCCCGCGTGGCTCAAATTGAAAAAAAAAAAAAAACATGACAGAGATTTTAGACCCTAGCGAGATGACCCCCGGGCGAGGACTCCGTTCTGATGGGCCTCCCCATTGTGTAGGCTTCGTCGGACAGTGTGATCTTATTGGCGACTTTTTCCGCATGGGTGCACGCAGCAATCAGCCAAAATCACAATGAGTTTTCTCAAATGTTTCGGAACAGTGCAGGCTTCATTAACCCTTGTAAACCCAGTCCAGCAAAGTTCTTTGAACACATACATCCACACAAAAGAGAGAAAAAAATAAGGAGTATCAAAGGGTTAACACAGAAGTTTGGTTTTTGGAAGAGAAGTAAAGGAGAAAAAAAAGGAGGGATCCAGTCTTTAACACAGAACAAAGACAATGTGACAGGGAGAGGAAAGATTGTTTATATCCAAAGTGAGTTTTGATTAGATCTACATTAACTCTTTCTCTCCTAATTAACGTTGATTTGAGCCCCATTAAACTAAATTGATTTCGAATTTATAAACTTTAATTTGTGCTGTGTAAAAAGAGCATGCGTTCTCCTATAATTCAATACCAAACATAACATTTTCTGATAACCAACAAAAAAGTTATTGAAGTTTAATCATAACAGCATAGTGAAATACAAATGGAAACAAGGAAAATAATTACGGTGAGAAAGAGTAAATTTATAAAAAAAAAAAATTACTCCTGTACTTAATAAATCTCTGGTATAAACATGGTACACAACAGCAGATAAAATCTCTTGTGTACTGGAAAATGGGCGACTGCAATTTATTTTTCAATGTGAAAATATTTGCGTATCTTCTTCTTCTTCCTCGATCTCATTTTTTATATTGGAGCGTTCAGATGACTAGACCAATATATGAGATGAACTGCGCAGTGGTTTCCAAATCAGGGAGCTCTCCATATAGTTTTCTTTCTATTGGGGTGTTTTGGGGCCAGTGTCTTGTACGGGCCTCTAGGAAAACAGAGCAGTTTTGGAGGACGTGGTCAGCATTCTCTGGTGACAATCCAGAGAAGATTTCATTTATTTTAGATGTTCGTTTTTATGTAATTGTACTTTACATTGTGCAAGCCAAGGTCTAAGCGAGGCTATAAGCTGTGGCCCAATACATTGTCTATACATTTTACTGATCTATTTTAAATTACGGTGACGGCTGTGGCTAGACGATCTGCTAATTAGTGGCTGTCGACAGCGCTTTGTACAAAGGCTGAAATAAGATGAGAAATATTGTCAGAATTCGCAGTAATATTTTGTTTCTTTTGAACTTTAAAGAGTTCAGTATATACAGTTATTTATTATGTCCTGATATTACTGCCCACGACAGTCTAAAAAAGGAAACGCTTTAGATAAATAGTTTTATGTGCCAGTGCTCTGGATACATTGAAGTGATGGAAAGCATAATTTTTATGTTATCAAAACTGTTTCATGATGGCTTTAGTAAACGAAAAGTTGAAATAATTTTATAACAATCATTCATCGGTGGCCGAGTGTTAAAGCGCTTAGCTTCCTAGCCTGGGGTCCTGGGTTCGAATCTCGGTGAAGACTGGGATTTTGAATTTCGGGATTTTTAGGGCGTTCCTGAATCCACCCAACGTTTAGGGTACCTAACTTTAGTTGTTGAAAGTAAAGGCGGTTGGTCGTTGTGCTGGCCACATGACACCCTGCTCGTTAACCGTTGCCCAGAGAAAAAGATGACCTTAACCTCATTTGCTCGAAAGATCGCAAGGTCATAAAGGGAAACTTTACTTAATTTACATTCATCATCATCACCCGCCCTTAGTCTGGTGGACCTTTGATGCACCACACAAGATCTGTTGACCGTCTTTCTCCATTTGCCTTGGATAAAAATTTCTTTCAACAGCAGGCCTGTCCATTCTTATATATTGTCTTCCCATCGCTTTCTCTGTCTGCCTCTTCTTCCTTTTCCTGGTTCTGTTCCCCGAAGGAAAGTATTTGCGAACCTTAAGAACATTGTAATATGGCCAAAGAATTTTAGATTGCGTTTGTTTTTTTTTACAATAGTTAGTAGGTCATCGTGGGGTCCAATCGCTGTTCTAACCCTGTCTCTAATCTCTTGGTTTGTGATGCGGTGTTTGTAGCCTAACACTAATTAGTCACGTGACTGTGTGTCGTGGTAAGACATAAGTCTATATAGAGAAAATTTCATTAAAATGTTGAAGTTGAAACTAAGTTTTCAAGCACATTGCGCCAAGGAAGTCATTGCAGCAGAGCGTGCTGAGGGAGAAATAAAAGAAATGAACGAAATCTAGACCGAATCCTTCTAGTTACAAATTCTAAATGAATGTCTTCTTACTTACTCACTTAGACTTAGGTCCTCCCGCGCCGTTCGGCGCATTGGGCGGCAAGCTGTCTCCACAAAGATCTGTCACTGGCAATGTCTGTAGCATCCTCCAACCTGGTGTCCACTGTTCTGAGGGCCTCCATGAAAGTGTGGCGCTGTGGCGCCAAGTTATACGAGGACGTCCTTGTTGGCGCTTTCCTCGTATTGGCCTCCATGTCGTCGCAGCTCTTGGTATGCCGAACTTGGTTCTTGGTGTAATTTAAAAAGAATTTGAAGTTCAAGCTTCGATCTTCATTCAGTTCCGGTACTTTCCTACAAATGTTAATTGAAATGTTTTTTGTAAACTCTAGTCATAAGTAGACAGTCACCCGTGTTTTACTTCCATACATACAGACATAAAGTTTTGAGTTGGCATCGAGTGATATTTTCAGACGTTACATCTGATGACCCAGTGTACAAAGTCTTGATGGAGATATTAGTTTATGTGAAGTAATTATTAGACATCTTCTGTACCAAATCAAACACTTGAAGTTTTTCTAAAAATCAATTTTTACTTGACATGAAGCTGAATGTTGGTCAATGATTTGTCATTCTGTTCGCATTGGATTTGACAAGAGATAGTTATTTTTTTTCCTAACTCCCTGTCACATCTAATTAAGACATGTTTATGATTTATAGTCAATGACTGCAAACCGTGTCAAGAGTACGAGAAAAAAAAAATCTAAACTCCGGGGCAGTCTTGTCTGAAGTGCAGTAGAGAAGGATGAAGTCTTATGATTCTATGTATTCACAGGACTTTGCGTAATTTTTCATTATTGGATATTATTCACGATTAATGCATGCTGTAGCTATTGTGCAACATTGTTACTAGCAACTTATGGCTGGAATGATCTATACGAAGTTATCAATTTTAATCTTCGTTGCTGTCTTAAGTACGACTCAAAACTACACACGTCATAACCCGAGGTAACGTCTAAGAAATACAAGACGTTACACCCCGCTCCCCCCCCCCCCCCACAAATAAACACATATTGTCCCATTTCTAGGAAAATAGAGTTGTTTTCGAAGTACACTCCAATTTCCGAAATTTTCCGTCCAACCATGACGAGAATGCAAGCCAATAGTGAGAACTGTAGAACGGTTCATGTTTTAGACCTCTCCGCTTTCTCCAACCGACACACACACACACACACACACACTATCACTTTCAGGAAAAACGGGACAAAGGAATCACTGCGTCACGCTCTAGTGCTATCGAATCAGGTGCGGATTAAGGCTAAAATATGATAACCCTGGTGTGGTTAATCCTTTTTTTTTTTTGCTAAAGAAAAAAAAACCTTCAAATGATTCACAATCTAAACATATTTGTATTTTAATCCAGGCGTGTGTGTGTGTGATCGTATGTATGTTAGGGTGTCTGTCCTTTTTTGGTCATTGTTCTCGGTCATTATATTCCATGATCCTCCAGCAATTAAATCCTCCACCCCCTACCCCCAATGTATGAAAAGAAGCTAAAAGAAGGATTAGTTGGGTACTTAGAGGTGTCGATCATTGAAGAATTATTTGAGAACCTTGGCTGATGGGGGAATCACTGTGAAAGGTGAAGAATGGAAGGGAGACAACTCAAGGGGAGGAATTAATAACTGTCCTACGTAAACGTCCTGGGGGCTTTAAAAGCCGTTAGTCACGTGATTGTTCCAAAACAGACAAAACTGTATATCCTATCACTCAAAAGATATTTTTGACAGATGTGTAGATTGGGTGCCATGAGGGGCGTGAGGCGCGGTGCTAGAGCCTGCACATAAATGTAACCTCCAGCTGAGATTTGTACCAATGTTTGACATATTTATCTGCCTTCTTGATATATGAATAATAGTTATAATCCACCATAAGAGCTCACAGACCAGATCACGTGATGCTGAGTACTGGTTATCGAGTAGCCAGTACAGTGACCAGTGTCATTTACTTTCCGAAGATAAGACCTATGATTATATAGTAAACCCACCTTACTGCTCCTTTGAATATGATACTGGTTATTTTTAATCCACGATAATATATATATTATATCTTTATATTATATATATATATATATATATATATATATATCACCGTCACCAATCTCTTAGTCTGTTGGACCATTGGGGCACCACACAAGATTTGTTAACCGTCTTTCTCCATTCCTGTCTTTTGCCTTGGTTAAAACCTCTTTCAATGGCAGGTCCGTACATTCTTTTATCTTGTCTTCCAATAGCTTTCTCTGTCTGCCTCTTCTTCTTTTTTTCCTGGTAATGTTCCCTGAAGAGAGATCTCCGCAAGACCAGAAGGCCTTGTAATATGCAGGGGCGTAGCTAGGAATTTTCCATCGTTCGGGTGCCCGGGGGGGAGCTTGACCTGTTACCCCAGCATTTTGCGTAATATTTAATTCTTAATGTAAAAACAAATCATTTGGGGGCCCCCTACAAGTGGGGGCCCGGGGAGTTTTTCAAATTCTCCCCCCATCTCCCCACCCTAGCTACGCCACTGGTTATATGGCCGTATATATATATATATATATATAGTATTATGATGTGAGTTCTTTTATAGTTGTGATAAGTTAATACTTTCTTTTCAAAATCAGCCAAGACAAGAGTCTGTTTGAACTGTTTCAGTGTTTGTTAAAGACACATTTTTACAATCCAGTGATTTCCTTAGTCTCCAGTGTTCTCTACAAAGTCTCTACCTAAATTGGCTCTGACAATACCAAGGCCTTAAATACGTGGTCTGGGGTCACGCACAAACAAAAAACAAACATACATCGTGACTAAACTTTTTTAATTTACATAAGCAGCCAGCTTCTGATTGTCCATGGTAACGTCTGACCACTGGCGGATCCAGGGGGGGGGGGCGGTAGGGGCGATCGCCCCCCCCCCCCCACTCGGCCGACCCCCCCGGGGGGGGGGGGCGGACGAACTTTAGTATAGGATTCACACAATTTGTATACGAATTTATTACTTATGTTAAAAATATATACTAATTATTTATATTTCAATCTATTTTTAGATTATTTCGCCCCCCCCCTCTCTAGTATGTTGGCCGATTTGGTGGGGTCGGGAGGGGGCGATGGTATCAATCCCGCCCCCCCCCCCTACACTTTCGAGTGGGGGGGCGGTCCAATTTATTGGTAGAAATCACAGCCTGCTAGCAAATCAATTAATTATCTATATCCTTGTAACTTGTTATTGATATTTTAACCGATCTTTATATTATGTCGTTCCCTGTTTGCCGATTGGTGGGGGGGGGGGACGAATACCTCTTCTGCCCTTCCCACCTAAACCCTTTGAGTGGGGGGGGGGCGGTCCGTTTTTATGGAGAAATCATAGTTTGTGAACAAAATTAGTTGAATTAATATATAAATTTTATATTATGTTACTCCGTTTTTTGGTATTTTGGCCGATTCGTTGGGGTGAGGGGGGTGGGGCGATTGCAAGTACTGCCCTCCCCACTCTAGTCCTCTGAGTGCTGGGGGGGGCGGTCCTATTTTTATGGAGAATCATAGTTTGTGAACAAAATTAGTTGAATATCAATATAATATAAACTACGTATTGATATGTGACCCATTGTAAATATGTCGTACCACACTCTAATCTCAAATTGTATCATTAGTAAATTTAAATGAAAAAGGGTTGTACCAGGTGGGAGGGGCGATACATGCAATCGCATTTCCCCCATCGGACAAATCAATACTTTTTCTTTTTGTATTATAGTTAAGAAATTACAAAATTAAAAAAATCTGTCACTAATATAATTTATATATACTATAAATTAAATTCTTATATCGAGTCGCCCCATACCTATTCTTTAATGACAAATGCAATCTTTAGCAGAAATTAGTAAAGGAGCGAGGATTAATCGTTTTCACTCTACCGCCATTCCCATTTCCAGACAAGAGTTTTTGTAATTTCACATGAAGTTATCATAAGTATTTTAAGAAAGTCTTTGCATTGGAAAAGTTAGAATTCAAACGAAATTTTTCAGTATAAGCGTCATGATTGAGATGAGTTCTAAACTCAAATAACTCTTTCATAGTCACCTTTTCCCAACCTTTTCAATCTGATATTTTTCTAGCTAAATAAATTTGGGACTATAACTCACAATTTATACTAGAGTTTTCTTGAATAATATTTATCGAATAAGTTTTTTTTCGGCGGCGATCCTCAAAGCCAAAATCTAAATACGTGGGGTATCCTATCTTTTCAAGGAACAAATCGGTTTTATTTGCAATATATTATGGGCCTATAAATTCAAATTAGAATATTTTTCAAGTACAACATTATTCGAAAGGTCGTTTTTTAATAGTATGAATAATGAGCTTCAGGTCAGGAGAATGCGTTTCTGCAGTGAAGAATACAAGAAAACGCTTTTGGCGTCGGGGCTTCGCCCCTAACTTCATTTATGGGTAATGAGTTGTAGATGTCAGGAGAATGCGTTTCTGCAGAGAATAATGCAAGAAAACGCTTTTGGCGTCGGGGCTTCGCCCCTAACTTCATTTATGGGTAATGAGTTGTAGATGTCAGGAGAATGCGTTTCTGCAGAGAAGAATGCAAGAAAACGCTTTTGGCGTCGGGGCTTCGCCCCGAACTTCATTTATTGGTAATGAGTTGTAGATGTCAGGAAAATGCGTTTCTGCAGAGAAGAATGCAAGAAAACGCTTTTGGCGTCGGGGCTTCGCCCCGTACTCCATTGATGAATAATGAGCTGTACTTGTCAGGAGAATGCGTTTCTGCAGTGAAAAAAGCAAGAAAACGCTTTTGGCGTCGGGGCTTCGCCCCGAACTACATTGTGAAGAATGAGCTGTACTTATCAGGAGAATGCGTATCTGCAGTCAAAAAAGCAAGAAAACGCTTTTGGCGTCGGGGCTTCGCCCCGTACTCCATTGATGAATAATGAGCTGTACTTGTCAGGAGAATGCGTTTCTGCAGTGAAAAAAGCAAGAAAACGCTTATGGCGTCGGGGCTTCGCCCCGAACTTCACCAGTGAACCTTATAGCGCTGCCCCAGTTGTTTTGTTTTTCGCAGAAGGTTGAGAAATGCTGCTTTTTTTATTCTCATATTTATATATATATATATATATATATATATATATATATATATATATATATATATATATATATATATATATATATATATATATATATATACATATGTGTGTGTGTGTGTGTGCGTGCGTGTGTGTGTGTGTGGACGTTTATGCGTAGGGTTAGGGTTTACTGGGCGTTAGGGTTAGGGTTTGGGAAAAAATCGCCCCCCCCACTCCAAAGTTCTGGATCCGCTAGTGCGTCTGACACGGACCCACCTGTCTCAAGTTTCCCAAGCGAAGACAATAAGGATCTCTACGTAGCTGAAATAAAATTACCGTACGGGGTTACCCCAATCTAATTTACATTTTCCACCACGATAAGTACCCCAAAATGTCTTGATCCAAATTAACTTTCACTTTTCATGTTTCCATCGTATTTTTTTTACCATTCTCCATATATTTTCTATTTCCTAATCTATTTCCTATTTATTCGCTAATCTATTTATAAATATATTTCCTATCTATTTCCTATCTATTTCCTATTTCCTAATCTATTTCTGCCTTTTAGATTTACTATCGACTAGCGAAATTTCGCTTTTGATTTTTTTTAAAGAGATCGAGATAGATTTACGTCTAGACCTCTATATTATATTTATAGGCCAGTGACTATTAAAGTAAATAAAGTATTTGAATTTCCTGTTTTTGTTAAAATTCGCCCAATTATTACATTTCTATTAAATGAAAGCTGACAATGCCGTTTTTTTTTGTTGTTTTTTATCGCAAGTAGGATTGGCGTTTCCCATATTGAATGATAACCCAAAATGACCATTTTGTCTATTTTTCAGGACATTTTTATGTGTTTTTGAGGATATTTTAATAATTTCAGGAGATTTTCATGACTTTTTTTCGTATACTTTACAATTTCAGGACATTTCCAGGAGCTCCTGTAAAATCAGCAGAAGGCTATACTATACGTTAAAATGGTTTAATTTGATAATTTACAGCTAGAACTAGCGCGGGGCCTATGAAAGTGCGGGGTCCACTGCGGGCGCATAGGCTGCAGTGCCCTAAGGACGGCCCTGCAACTCAGTATTGATCCAAACGTCCTGAAGCGTGAACCCCCGAGAACATCTATCTAGCTACTTCAAAGAAATGGTCATGTTTTTCAATTCTAAGAAAGTACACATCTTCACATTTCTCAAAACGAGGTTCTCAGAGAACTTGTTGCTAGACTTTGTTTTCGTTTAGCGTGACTGTGATCAGGCCAGAGAGAGATAGGAGAGGGGGGGGGTAGAGGGGGGGGGACAAAGGGAGGTAATGCGAATTTCACTACAACGATCATGTTTACATTCAAGTTCTCTTTTGTATCCCGCCACTGACCAGCTGACAAGACACGATGACCTCGCGTAGTCATTGACCAGTGCACACGCTGGGAGGGGAAGGGAAAAGCTTTGTTCCGACCTTCCGGGAAACATACGGTGCAAAAAATTTTTTTCAGTTGGAGGGCGGGGAGGGAGTGTCATGGGATGACTGTTGAACTGAACTAACCTCCTGATGGCTTGGGGGGGGGGGGGGAAGCGGTGGGAGAAAGAAAGAACGATGGAGGTTTAGGTCACTATCTGGGTGCACTTCGCCAATGTCGCCCACAACACCGATGGCGCCCTAAGAGAAAGGTGCGAATAGAGTAATTAAACAATTAATACCTGGGTCAATTAATGTATGGTTAAAGGAAAGTCCAATGGTCAGTTCCTCGTGGAAAATGAAGTGGATGAAGTTCTTTGATTCACCACTCAGAGAGTGGTGAATCATTGAATGTGGTCAGGCCATAGAACAGAAATAAACCTTGCACCACAGAAATGCTTCAACTCCACTTTAGGGTAAAGGGCAGCTGGACATCTTTTGGCGGCCCAAAATCACCGATTTTTTTTTAAGTAGACATTACTCTTTGATCTTTAAAAGTTCAATTTTAATAAAATACTTCAAAAAGAAACAAAGCTTATATATTTAGTTAAGTTGAATCCATTACTTTGAATCAATCGTAATTCATTTTTAGTAGATCTAGAGTCAATCTAGATTCTAGACCATAGCATAGAATAATAAATTTGTGCGATTTGAGATATTTTTATAAAATGTTTTCCTTCTTGAGGCTTTGAACAAGAGATTGACCATTTACAGAACAATTAGATCAATCAAGCCAGGTTCACATCGAACTTCTCCTTCACTTTCACCTATCCCTTGGTCTGAGGGACTGTTTGGGCACCACACAAATCGGTCAACCTTCTTTCTCCATTTTCTCTGTCATATGCCTTTGAAAATATTAAAACCAGCCTTTTTGCCTGCCTGGGTGGACCACTTAGAGGGGCCGATTTTGAGTTTGTTTTTCCACACAAACTCTCTTTGTAACCTTGTTATGTATCGTTTTTGTTTCATGCTTATAGCAGCTCAGTGGTCCAATCACTTTCGTGGACCAGTGGGGTGGAGGAGGGAAGGGCTATCATGGAGAAGGTTTCTTTGCTGTCTTTTCAAAAACAATTTTTTTGAAAATTTGCTCGAGTCTGAATTTGAACTCGAGTCTCCACGATAGAAGCTTGACTTGTTAGCCACTTAGCTGTCCAAGTGCTTATAAAAGTAAAAGGTTTTATTGTTAGTTTAAAAATATAGCGAACGACCTAATTCTCTACCCAAGGCTTATCTCCCCTTAGCTGAGTATACCCTACTGACTTTATATAAAACATAATAATAAATTACAACTAATCAATTTTTTTTTCACTGATTCATTTGTTGTCCTCGAGAATGAATAACTGTTCAAAGTTTCAACTTGATCCGAGAATGGAAAGCTGGGAGAAACAAAGATTCCAAAAAGATTCCTCCCAGACAGACATACAAAGTGAGTTGATAGAAGCTTGGTAATAATAATAATTAAAAGTTTTCTCAAACAAAAATGTCTCTCATTGTCTTTTTAACTCAAAGGTTTGAACACTTCTGGTTGCGTTTGGGCTTTAATTAGATTGCCGAGACGCCTGTATCTCTCTCGCTACCTCTCACTTTACCAAATCGGATTTGTAAGAAGTTGTGCTACTCCAATCTACTGCAGTCTACTTGAAAAAAAAAAACACCCTTCAGCAGTGTTTCCCAAAGTGGGGTATGAGTACCACCAGGGGTACGGGAAGACTTTGGAGGGGGGTACGCGGTGCATCTCGTTATCTATGCTGATTTTTTTAAATACCCATTTATTATGTTCTGTTAATACATGAAAAGGGGGTGGGGTGAGGGGTATTCAGCATTACAAAAATTATAAAAGGGGTACACATAGGTCAAAAATTTGGGAAACACTGTCCTACAGGATCCACAGAACTCAAGATCAAAACTAAAAAGGAACTCAGAAGCGGCTGTTTGAAAAGTATGCTAAGCCCGACTTAACAGCTAGTGGTGAACCCCGCGGGTTGTCTTTCTGGTTTGTTTGATTTTAGTTTTGTTTCAGAAATACGTACATCGCATTCTTTTAGCCTGACCCACTTGTGTCGATAATTTTAAAGCAGGGGTTCTAAATTTTTTTAAAATCTTGAATCCTATTTTCTTTGATATCAAAACGTGTTCACACAAACCTCTCGACACAGAATGTAGGCCTATCTTTTTTTTTATAATATAAAATATGTTGTAAACATTTTATATTGCGTTTTCCCACGCCTAATAGAGCAACCTCATTTCTCCCCTCCAGGCAGCTCCACAGCTTCCATCAGGACGCCAGGTTTGGAACCGTTGGTCAGAGGTGAATGAAGTACGTGACCTGACTTTAAGACAAAATGTAATTACAAAATTGCTGCCCCCCCCCCTTTTCCAATTTTTTCCCTTCCGTAACAGCTGAGCAGAACACAAGACCGGGGTCAAGGAGGATACAATAAAGACCCGCCCACTTTCGATTTTAATTCCTGTTTTAAGCGGAAGAGGAATTACACAGATACACACACAGACACACACTTACACACCGACCATTCAGGGACACACAACTACCATGTCAGAAATCCAGGCGCTGTTCCTCAAGGACCTTTTCATCAATGGCGAGTTGTATATAGTTAGCTTGGTAAACTATAGGAAAATGAAGGGGGGTTCCAGGTGTGCTCGGTCTTCGACCACGTATTCTAATCTGTGCGTCCAGAGTTCCAGACCCATTGGAAATAGCAGTATTTAATATGGACATCGACTTAGACCTCTTCCAGACAGAGCGGTTTGTTCAATCAGGCTTACAAGCCCAGAGTCCGAAGACCCTTCGGCTCAACTCTTTTGACAGTACAACGGTTCTATGGCGTCGGCCTATTTCCATTGGGAAGTTGTTGTTACTATTTCAGATTTGTAAATCAGCAAAACATCTCTCAATGGTATTGGTAGTCGTCTGAAACACTGCACTTACCCTCAGTGGCCTTACCCTCTTACCCTCAATGGCCTTACCCTCTTACCCATTCCATGCTCAATGGCCTTACCCTCTTACCCCCAATGGCCTTACCCTCTTACCCATTCCATGCTCAATGGCCTTACCCTCTACAAACTTAAAATATATATTTAAAAAAAAACACTAAAATATGTATATTGAATTTTTTTTTTAAAGGAAAACAAGATTAAATATAAAAGAACTCAATTTCTATCTTCTAAAATATGGCTTGCTTTTAGATATTAGTTTTCTTATTCATAAGTGAATCTTTATTAAAGCTTTTGAAAAAGTGTGAGAGCTTCCACATACTTAAATCCGGCCCTGAATGAGTACTTAGAAGTGTTCTTTACAGGAATCAGGGAATGTTTAAGCAGAATATATGTACATTTATTTATATTAATAACAATATATGGAAAGCGAAACTATTTCCAGTGTGAGATGTTATGTACAACATTTACGTATAGAGGGCTGATTATTGAGCTGTGATGGGTGTTGAAAGGTTGACGAAGTGATTATTAATCTCAACTTCAGCAATGGTAAACGTAAGTTTAATCATAATATATCTATAACTGCCAAGGCGGTGTAAAATTACAGGCAACTAGTGATGGCTATGGATTGCAAACCCTCCTGGAACGAATGGGTGATTGTCTGATGGACAGGGAACTTTACTGGCAGGCTGGCGGGCCTTAGCATTTATTTCACTTGTACGCCCCGATGTAACTCTTTCTCTCCTAACTGACGATACCAACGTTGATTCCATCAGAACGTGTTAAATAATAACGGGGAGAAAGAGTTAATATATCCGAGCGTCTGTTTCGAGACCAATCGGTATAGAAAGCCTGAACACTGGCCTGCGACGTCTAGGCCTGTGGGCAGTGGAAACCAATAGCTCGTTGCCACGTCATACAGACAACTAGAGACAGGTCTGCACTGCCCATAGGTTGTGACGTAGCAGGTCAGTGTACAGGCCTTCTATAATGATTAGTCTCGTCTGTTTTCCCTATACCTTAGTGACGTTTTTCTTCTCCGGATTCAAGAGATTAAAAAAAACGTTTGAATCTCTCCCTGTTAGAATTAGCCAATGGAAAATGAGGGACACGCGCGCAAGTGCATTAACTCTTTGTCAAAAGGTCAATTCTGGAAAGTGTGTTTTTTTTTCCTCATTTTATCTACACAAGGTCAATGCAAATTTCATGTCCCTAATTGTCTTCCATCCCACGACAAGCAGAACCTAGACAAAAGACGTCCGTATTATTTCGGGGGAGCGTACTCTACAGGGAAAGAAGGGGCGGGGTGGATAATTACTCTGCTATTGACATCGTTGGAAGTGACGGGGGTGGGGGATGAACAAGGGAAGGTAAATGCTTAGTGAATTCACATTTTTGTGAGCTAGGCGAGAAGTTAATAATAGAAAAACAAAAAAAAAAAAAAAAAAAAACTTTCTCTCTGCTAAAAGCAGAGGAAAATTTTTATGTAAGCATTTTCGTTTCGTCACATCAACACACAGACATCTCAGAGACACTTCTGAGACACAAAGGCTCTTCTGAGACACACAACACTCAGACACTTCAGAGACACTTCTGAGACACAATGACACTTCTGAGACACACAACACTCAAGACACTTCAGAGACACATTACACGTAGAAATTAAGATTAGATGAGGTCTTACAGGACTTGAAACTGACGCCATCAACTAACTTTCATTTTGTTTCTGTATCTCTTGTTTGTTATCTAAGACTCGTTAAGATCCTGCATTTATATCTACACAATGCAAAAGAAACAGATTTTTAATGTCGCTTTCAAAAAATGTCCGGCTTTACGGTTCTCTTGTCATGATGTCGCGTCCCCCAGTTTGAGAAACGCTGTCACTAAGCAGGACAATAGAAACACAAGAAAATAAATAGTTTAGCATTGTCTGTAATTGGTACCTGCCTTAGTAAGCTTCATGAAGAAAAAATTAACCTTGCTTTTGATATGCTATCCTATGTAATATCATCATCAATATGTCAGCTATATTCGGTATTGGATACGTATCTGATCCATTCATTTTAGTTCGGCATCTAAAGCGCTTAAAGCAACGCTACAGAAACACAATAGAAGTCGGCCACTTTAAAACGATTTGTTACGAATCTTTTTAAAATATGAGTTAGATTATTGGTGCATCCAGTGTACAGATAAGCTTGATAAGCTTTGTATTTCAAAAGTTGACGATATATATTTTTTTCACTATACACTGGAAAATGTAATATCTAAGCACTATCGCTTGTAGCAGAAAGTTCTTGTTATTATTTAGGTGTCAGCAGCCGTGATCTTTCAATAGATCGTCCTTGACATTGTTTCGTTTCGTATTTCCGACTTTCATTTTTTACTAAGCTTATTTCAACTCTGTTCGTCTGTCTGCACACATTATTTCTACCACACCCATTTTTCGGATCAAGTGGATAATTTACACACGTATTTATTGTACCTGACAAAACACAAAATAATAATTTAAAAAATAAAAAAGGAAGTTGTTTTATAAATTATTGATAATTAATGATGTGTTTGATATTGAAAAAGGGAAATAAATGCTTCTTGTTGAGAGATGTATGTGGCTGTGTTATTATTGTTATTTACCATATTACGTTTTGTACACGTTTGTTTCTTCTCCCGATTCCCATTCTTGAATCAGGTTGAAAATTTGACATAATTGTTCATAGTCAGTGTCTGTGGCATTTGACGTCTCTAGGAATAATACCTTTCTCTTGCAACTTCTCGTGTGATTAAAGAGGCCAATCATTGATACACAACACATCAGGTTGGTCATCTGTAAACACCAGGCGCGTTGCATTTTCCCCCTTCTTTCTAATACTGTTGTGTTATTTTAACTTGCCGCCTTATCTAAAAAAAAAGTGAGTTAATTATTCTTGATTTATATATGTGGCAAGGATTTTGCGGTTCTTCCTCTTAGATATGCTTTGTTTTGTTTTTATTTATTTTACGTTTTACGTTTTTCATGTAGTGCCCCTACCTTTCTCCTTATTCTTTATCTTCTTTTTCTATGTGACTGTATTTTGTTTATTTACCTGAATAGTGTAGCTAGATTTTACAAATCGAAAGGTAAACAAAGAGGACGATACTCTTGTTAACTTATTTTTTAGAATCCCCAATTCAAAAGACCATGTTTGTAGTACTGTTGTACTAGTTGACTAGAGCCCAAACTTTTTTTCTTCTTCAAAATGTTATAATAACACCATCGACGTATCGAGTTATGCCCAGAAAACAGCAACCAATAACTCTCGAGTTTAATGTAGGTCATATATCAAATCCCACCTTCTTGCAAACCTTATAGAGCAAGATTATATGAAATCAGAGTAGCCAAATGACGTCATCATTTTCTGAGCCTTCAGAAACATCTATTGCGAAATACTTTCAAAAGGTTCTCTACTTGTCTTCCCTTGTGTACTGTCCGTTTGTTCAAATGAATATTGTTAACACCAGTGATTCCCAACTTTGTTTCCGTTTGGAGGTGGGGGGGCAGTGGCGTAGCTAGGGTGGGGGAGGAGGAGGAGTGTCTTTACATTAAAAATGAAATATTACGCTAAATGCAGGGGCCCCCGGGGCCCCCGAACAATGGAAAATTCCTAGCTACGCCCCTGAGTGTATGCGTGAATGGGAAAGAGAGTGTGTGGACCTTGCGGAAGACTTACAATTTTACTGACGATGGCTACCTGGTCTTGGACTGTCTTTTAAAAAAAGTTGTATCGTCTTTACTTCTCCCGTCCTCCCCCCCCCCCCATTCATTTAACTACAATGTCATTAAATTCGTCATAAAGTCTAACGTGACCCCAAACATTTGACCTGCCAAACTACCAGATCAGACAAGGACAAAAAAACAATCACTTGACGTCATTCTATGTCTTCACCTTGTATCCTAGTAGAAAACTTTCAAAAAAACAAACTTGTCCTAGTTTTTTTTTCACGTAGGCCACTGCAACCTATGCGGCCGCAGTGGGCCCCGCACTTTCATAGGCTCCGCGCAAAGTCAAGGTGTAAATTATTAAAATAAATCATTTTAACTTATTATTAAAGGTTTTCTGGGATTCTCCTGAAATTGTAAAATATACGAAAAAAGTCATGAAAATTTTCGAATATTATCAAAATCTTCCAAAAAACGCAAATCTCCTTAAAAACAGACAAAATTGTCATTTCTGGGTGTCATTCAATGTGGAAAACGCCTATCCTATTAGCAATTTAAAAAAAAAAGGCATTGTCAGATTTCATTTAATAAAAATGTACTAATAAGGCGAATTTTAACCAAAACAAGAAGTTCAAATTCTAAATTTACTTTAATAGTCACTGTCATATAAATATTTACATAAATCTATATCGACGTCTTAAAAAAACACAAAAGCGTAAAAGGCAGATCTATAATTTATCAGTTGTTGTTTTTTAAGTACTATCTACTGTAGATGGCTCGTAAAGCTAATTTGACAGTGTTTTTGTACTTAGTAAAGTATTAATAAAATGCAAAGACGAATTTGTTTTCTAATACAAAATCTTAATTTTCACTAATTATCCTTATCACAACCCAGAATAGGCCCCGCGCTATCCGTTTCGCATAGGGCCCCGCAATCTGTAGGACCGGCCCTGCCTGGAAGTTTAGGACCAACTAGTACACTTGTGGAGCTTCTTCTTTTGTGCTTAACAAAATCAAAGTCTACGAAATTATTACACACTTTCTTACTTCCCTTGAACTCATTCTTGTAGATACCAAAGTAGGTCAAAATTTGATAGACAGCAGGGGCGGACTGGCAATATGGGCATTCGGGCAAATGCCCGGTGGGCCGGTACCAAAATGGGCCACAGTGATCCTCTTCTTTTTTTTAAATCACGTCTGTATTTTATAAGATAAGAGCCACAAGGATGTCACTAAGGCACGCGTTAAATTGTTAAAGGTTTTATAGTATTCTCTTACATTAGAGGCCCTCTGAGTGATGTATTTAAAAACAACAAGATTACAAAGAGAGTTTGTGTTACACAAACTCAGAGGCGGCCCCCGTCGAAGTCGGATCCCTGTCGGATCTGCATATTCGCAAATAATATTCAAGAGGTGATTTAATTTTGATGTAAAATGTTTTACACGTTTCGGATGTTCCTTCAGAGTTGAAGATAATTACTTCCTAGTCCAAACCTCCCGCAGGACGACGGGGGATGGGAGCGGGCAGGGTTTGAACCCTGTGCCATCCATAAATCTGAACGACAGTCCAGCGCGCAAACCGCACGACCAGGCAGCCATCCGATGGTCAAAAGTAATAATGTTTCAAAGATTCATTTGCCGTAAATTTAAATTTAAATTTAATAAAAAAATAGTAGATTAGTTTTAGTATATTAAAACATTACAATATTGATCAAAACGTTTGGAAATGAAAATCTACACTTTTTTTTTACACTTTAAGTTTAGAAATTGAAATTCTACATCTTAATCTAGTCTATTTTAGTCTAAACTAGATCTAGAAATTCTAGATCTAGACTCTAAAATAATTTTAATTAGAATATAAATCCAGATCTAGATATACTGTAATAAAAATCTAGATCTAGTTTAAAAAATCTAGATTAGATCTAAATCAAGATATCATTCCTTTTTTAAACGCGAGTCACATAACGAGGCTTAATAAACATTACTATACCGAGTTCTTTTTTCATTTCATTTGAAGAATTAATTCCATATAACGTCAGAGGAAAAAAAAAAACACTACGTCACACGGCCTAGCTAGACTAAAAATCGCCTTCATCTATAAGAGCCATTTATCGAGTGTTCATAGACTTTGGTGCACCGAGTGCGTTCTTTAAGCATTTCATTTAAAGAATTCATTCCATATGACGTCAAAGGAAAAAAAAACACTACGTCACACGGCCTAGCTAGAAAAAAAATCGCCTTCATCATTACGAGCCTTTTATCGAGTGTTCATTGACATTGGTGCACCGAGTGCGTTCTTTTAGCATTTCATTTAAAGAATTCATTCCATATGACGTCAAAGGAAAAAAAAACACTACGTCACAAGGCCTAGCTAGACTAAAAATCACCTTTATCAACACGAGCCATTTCTCGAGTGTTCATAGACATTGGTGCACCGAGTGCGTTCTTTAAGCATTTCATTTAAAGAATTCATTCCATATGACGTCAAAGGAAAAAAAACACTACGTCACACGGCCTAGCTAGAAAAAAAATCGCCTTCATCATTACGAGCCTTTTATCGAGTGTTCATAGACATTGGTGCACCGAGTGCGTTCTTTTAGCATTTCATTTAAAGAATTCATTCCATATGACGTCAAAGGAAAAAAAAACACTACGTCACAAGGCCTAGCTAGACTAAAAATCACCTTTATCAACACGAGCCATTTCTCGAGTGTTCATAGACATTGGTGCACCGAGTGCGTTCTTTTAGCATTTCATTTAAAGAATTCATTCCATGTGACGTCAAAGGAAAAAAAAACACTACGTCACACGGCTTAGTTAGACTAACATATGTTTTCATTAATACAAGCAATTTTTTCGAGGGTTAATAGACATTGGTGCACCGAGTGCGTTCTTTTAACATTACATTTAAAGAGTCCATTCATATGACGTCAAAGAAAAAAAATTCCATTACATCACAATAGGCTAGTATCGGTACCATAAAAAAAAATGTCTTTATTTACACGAGATATTTAACGAGGGTTCATAGACATTGGTGCACTGAGTTCTAATAGATATTATTTAAAAAGGATCAAAGCCACATTGTTTTTGCGTTTTGTCTGTCAGTCGGTCTGTCCGTTATCTTGATATAAAAAAAACAACTAAAAGTTATTAAAAATTGATTAACCTTTATTTTACGTTTCAAAACATCGCAATAATTTTTAGGTATGAACACAATTGAAAAGTTTATATAATAGATTGTTCCGGATGTTTGTATAAATAGTAAAAGAAAAAGAGAATTTCAGATAAATGTAATACCGTTAATTAAATTTTTTGGATGGTCTCGTATAAAAATTAGATGTACTACAGCCACGTGGAGAGATTTTCATACCTTACTTTGGTGTTTGGATTCTGTTTTCCTTAAAAATCGGAACATAATATTAACGATAAATCAGATTTTCAATAGCTTTTAGAGTTCTAGTTTTTTAAATCTAATCGTGACGGACAGACCGACCAACAGACAAAACGCACAAAAATAAGCTTCTTTTATTCGGATGGGGGCACTAAACAAAAAATAAATAAAATCTGATTTTTTAAAAAAGTTTAAGGAATTGGTTTAGCACCTGATCATGTAGCGACGTTACGCTACTGCACGAAAATCGCTGCATAAAAAGTCCATTAAAAAAAAATGTGCTTGATATTTACATACAAAATGCATTATTAGCCTTTATAAACAAACAGAAATGTTTTCTTTTAATTTTAGCAGCTAGTTGACCAGAAAAAACGTCTTTAACTATTATTTGTATTTGTTGTAAACATTTCCTGTACATTTTAAAAATATATTTGACTTAGTGATACTGAAAATACACAAAAATTGTCCATCTTTGTTAGCATATTGTAACATTGCCTCCCTTACATTTACGTAATTGTTTTAGAATTGGTGTATTTTTATGAAAAAATCGCTTGCATAATTAATTTTATAAATTAAACGGTTTGCTTTTAGAAAACCAAAAGTAGCCGTTGCACCTAAACTTTTCAAGCCGGATTTAATGATGAAATAATATTTTTCATATCTCTTCTAGTTTTCGAGATCTGAGTGTGACAGACGGACAGACGGACAGACGGACATTTTGCACAAACCTAATAGCGGCTTTTTCCCCTTACGGGGGCCGCTAAAAAAATATTTTACAGACTCTACTTGGGCCTACTAATTTAATGTAACACATTTTTCAAAATAATGTAATAGCCTACATACGTAGACAGTGTTACTATTAGGCTTCATCCTTTAAGGGCCAACACACTTTGCGATTAAAAAGCAACATAAGACCTATATATTCCTTTAAGGGAATATTGTTCACTGTATGCATGTGTACAGCTATCAATACATTATCAAACTTAACAATGATTTTTGGACTGGTAGACCTAGAATTGGATGTCCATCACATATACAATATGAGGCCGGATGGTATAGAAATGGCCGGGCCGATTTTGACACCAAGTCCGCCTCCGATAGATAGACAGACAGACTGACTGACAGACAGATAGATAGATAGATAGATAGATAGATAGATAAACATTCAATGTTAATATAGATCCAGACATCAAACAAGTAAATTTAAAGAATACTTTTAAAAAAAAAATCAAACCTTATATTTAGCGTACTTGTATCAATTAGTACTTTGTATCAGTCATGTCATTAAATTTGTAATAGATCTAGTTTTAAAAAAAAAGGCATTTACACCTATTTCAAGTTCTGCATCCGCTAATGCGCTAGAGAGGTTATTTTAAGCCATGTTTGTTATATGCATATCTCGTTCTTTTCGTTTAAAACAAAAAAAAGATGACTTTCTTATTCTACAAGGGAACAGCAGTAGAACGACTAGAGAGTTCGTAATGTAAATTAATGAAACATGAATAAAAAAAAATATTTCGCTAATCCCTAAAAAGCGTCCCTTATTAAAAAAAAAATAGTTTACCAATAAAAACCAATAATCAAACCAAAATTCTTACTTCAAACGTTTTGTAAACGTCATTGCCTTTCATGGGATTCTATCCTCCTCTTCCCTCCCCCCTCCCCAAACCAACCCATCTCCAAAAAAAAAAAATCTAATCAAAAGGTTTAAAACATGTTCTCGTTGACTTCTCGGGCAGACGTTCATTCAGTACACACTGACGAGATATTAAACGAGAATTGAAGGATCAGAGAACAACACGCGCATACGCACACACATACGCGCTCGCGTGACCCCCCCCCCCCGGGGGGGGCTGGAGGTGGGGGGGGGCCACCAAAGCCAAGCAGACCTTCCCTGGAACCTGATGCATGATCTCATCCACCGTCTTGGCTCACGTTCGGGGAGGTTCTCTGAGGACGGTCTCATTTCGCTGACATCCGGGTGACTGGGTGTACCAGCCGGGGTTAGAGTGGTGCGGACACATTGAGTTTATTTTATAGCACGTAATTACTTTTAAAGCCTGTACCGGAAGTGACAACACGGAGGCGTGCGGTGTCCGGTTTTAGTAGCTCGGCTACCATATTTTTTTTTGACATTGTACTTTATATCTTCTCAACGTACAGCGATAGACCAGGTTATAACGACATTTATAATGTCAATCAAAATAGAAGTTATTTCTAGAACCACCCCCCCCCCCATTCCATGTAGGCAGTATTCGTGGCCTTTGTAGGCAAACCGTTAACGGCAGTATCATGGAGCCGTGTAGGCACTAAAAATAAGCCAAAGGAATTTTATACTCGTTCAAATGCTAGTTATAAATATAGTTCTACACGTATTGGTGTATGCCTGTGAAGTTCTGCATGTTAAAAGGGTCATCGGGCCACTTGACGTCAAGCATGTACAAAAGGTCATGTCCTCTTGACGCCAATCAAGTCAATAAGTTCATTAAGCCTTATGACGCCCATTCAAATAAACAAGGTCATCAAACTTTTTGACTGCGATCACGTAAAAAATGGAAATCGGGCCGTGACTTTGATCAAGTACAAAGTTCAAAGGTCTCATGACGTTTATGAAGTAACAAGATTATCAAACCTTATGACGTCTACCAAGTAAAAAAAAAGGTCGTAGAGCCTTCTGACGTCGATCAAGTAAAAATGCCATAGAGCCTTATGACGTCGATCAAGTAAAAATGTCATAGAGCCTTCTGACGTCGATCAAGTAAAAATGTCATAGAGCCTTCTGACGTCGATCAAGTAAAAATGTCATAGAGCCTTCTGACGTCGATCAAGTAAAAATGTCATAGAGCCTTATGACGTCGATCAAGTAAAAATGTCATAGAGCCTTCTGACGTCGATCAAGTAAAAATGTCATAGAGCCTTATGACGTCGATCAAGTAAAAATGTCATAGAGCCTTCTGACGTCGATCAAGTAAAAATGTCATAGAGCCTTATGACGTCTATCAAGTAAAAAGGTCATAGAGCCTTCTGACGTCTATCAAGTAAAAATGTCATAGAGCCTTCTGACGTCGATCAAGTAAAAATGTCATAGAGCCTTCTGACGTCTATCAAGTAAAAAGGTCATAGAGCCTTCTGACGTCGATCAAGTAAAAATGTCATAGAGTCTTATGACGTCTATCAAGTAAAAAGATCATAGAGCCTTCTGACGTCTATCAAGTAAAAAGGTCATAGAGTCTTATGACGTCTATCAAGTAAAAAGATCATAGAGCCTTCTGACGTCGATCAAGTAAAAATGTCATAGAGTCTTATGACGTCTATCAAGTAAAAATGTCATAGAGCCTTATGACGTCTATCAAGTAAAAAGGTCATAGAGCCTTCTGACGTCGATCAAGTAAAAATGTCATAAAGTCTTATGACGTCTATCAAGTAAAAAGATCATAGAGCCTTCTGACGTCTATCAAGTAAAAAGGTCATAGAGTCTTATGACGTCTATCAAGTAAAAAGATCATAGAGCCTTCTGACGTCGATCAAGTAAAAAGGTCATAGAGGCTTATGACGTCTATCAAGTAAAAAGATCATAGAGCCTTCTGACGTCGATCAAGTAAAAATGTCATAGAGTCTTATGACGTCTATCAAGTAAAAATGTCATAGAGCCTTATGACGTCGATCAAGTAAAAAGGTCATAGAGCCTTCTGACGTCGATCAAGTAAAAATGTCATAGAGTCTTATGACGTCTATCAAGTAAAAAGATCATAGAGCCTTCTGACGTCTATCAAGTAAAAAGGTCATAGAGTCTTATGACGTCTATCAAGTAAAAAGATCATAGAGCCTTCTGACGTCGATCAAGTAAAAATGTCATAGAGTCTTATGACGTCTATCAAGTAAAAAGATCATAGAGCCTTCTGACGTCTATCAAGTAAAAAGTCATAGAGCCTTCTGACGTCTATCAAGTAAAAAGGTCATAGAGCCTTCTGACGTCGATCAAGTAAAAATGTCATAGAGTCTTATGACGTCTATCAAGTAAAAAGATCATAGAGCCTTCTGACGTCGATCAAGTAAAAATGTAATAGAGTCTTATGACGTCTATCAAGTAAAAAGATCATAAAGCCTTCTGACGTCTATCAAGTAAAATGGTCATAGAGCCTTCTGACGTCTATCAAGTAAAAAGGTCAGAGAGCCTTCTGACGTCTATCAAGTAAAAAGGTCATAGAGCCTTCTGACGTCTATCAAGTAAAAGGTCATAGAGCCTTCTGGCATCGATAAAGTAAAAAGGTCTTAGAGCCTTCTAAGTCGATAGAATTAAAAAAAAGGTCATCCGGCCTCGACGTCTATCAAGTAAAAAGGTCATAGAGCCTTCTGATTTCTATCTAGTAAAAAGGTCATAGAGCCTTCTGACGTCTATCTAGTAAAAGATCATAGAGCCTTCTGACGTCTATCTAGTAAAAAGATCATAGAGCCTTCTGGCGTCTATCAAGTAAAAAGATCATAGAGCCTTCTGACGTCTATCAAGTAAAAGGTCATAGAGCCTTCTGACGTCTATCAAGTAAAAAGGTCATAGAGCCTTCTGACGTCTATCAAGTACAAAAGATCATAGAGCCTTCTGACGTCTATCAAGTAAAAAGATCATAGAGCCTTCTGACGTCTATCAAGTAAAAAGATCATAGAGCCTTCTGACGTCTATCAAGTACAAAAGATCATAGAGCCTTCTGACGTCTATCAAGTAAAAAGGCCATAGAGCCTTCTGACGTCTATCATGTACAAAAGATCATAGAGCCTTCTGACGTCTATCAAGTACAAAAGATCATAGAGCCTTCTGGCGTCTATCAAGTACAAAAGATCATAGAGCCTTCTGACGTCTATCAAGTACAAAAGATTATAAAGCCTTCTGACGTCTATCAAGTACAAAAGATCATAGAGCCTTCTGACGTCTATCAATTAAAAAGATCATAGAGCCTTCTGGCGTCTATCAAGTAAAAAGATCATAGAGCCTTCTGATGTCTATCAAGTAAATAGATCATAGAGCCTTCTGACGTCTATCAAGTAAAAAAGATCATAGAGCCTTCTGACATCTATCAAGTAAAAAGATCATTGAGCCTTCTGACGTCTATCAAGTAAAAAGATCATAGAGCCTTCTGACGTCTATCAAGTACAAAAGATCATTGAGCCTTCTGACGTCTATCAAGTACAAAAGATCATAGAGGCTTCTGACGTCTATCAAGTAAAAAGGCCATAGAGCCTTCTGACGTCTATCAAGTACAAAAGATCATAGAGCCTTCTGACGTCTATCAAGTACAAAAGATCATAGAGCCTTCTGGCGTCTATCAAGTACAAAAGATCATAGAGCCTTCTGACGTCTATCAAGTACAAAAGATTATAAAGCCTTCTGACGTCTATCAAGTACAAAAGATCATAGAGCCTTCTGACGTCTATCAATTAAAAAGATCATAGAGCCTTCTGGCGTCTATCAAGTAAAAAGATCATAGAGCCTTCTGATGTCTATCAAGTAAATAGATCATAGAGCCTTCTGACGTCTATCAAGTAAAAAAGATCATAGAGCCTTCTGACATCTATCAAGTAAAAAGATCATTGAGCCTTCTGACGTCTATCAAGTAAAAAGATCATAGAGCCTTCTGACGTCTATCAAGTACAAAAGATCATTGAGCCTTCTGACGTCTATCAAGTACAAAAGATCATAGAGGCTTCTGACGTCTATCAAGTAAAAAGGCCATAGAGCCTTCTGACGTCTATCAAGTACAAAAGATCATAGAGCCTTCTGACGTCCATCAAGTACAAAAGATCATAGAGCCTTCTGGCGTCTATCAAGTACAAAAGATCATAGAGCCTTCTGACGTCTATCAAGTACGAAAGATCATAGAGCCTTCTGACGTCTATCAAGTAAAAAGGCCATAGAGCCTTCTGACGTCTATCAAGTACAAAAGATCATTGAGCCTTCTGACGTCTATCAAGTACAAAAGATCATAGAGCCTTCTGGCGTCTATCAAGTACAAAGGTCATAGAGCCTTCTGACGTCTATCAAGTACGAAAGATCATAGAGCCTTCTGACGTCTATCAAGTACAAAAGATTATAGAGCCTACTGACGTCTATCAATTAAAAAGATCATAGAGCCTTCTGACGCAGTGGCGTAACTAAGGGGGGGGGATGGGGGGGGAGAATTTTAAAATCCCCCCGGGCCCCCACCTAGGGGGGGCCCCCAAATGGGTGTACGAAATTTATTTGTAAATACATAAATTAATATATTTGATTGACAAATAGTGTCAACGGGTGTCTTTTTTTAATCAACATTTATGGATTAAATTTATCACAAAGACTAAACCTAGATATTTTAAAAATATTTTTGCCGCAGAGATCAGTTTTTAAAGATTGACCGTGTCGTCCATTTTAAACTTTGTTGCCACGAATAAAACTGCATGATATAGGCCTACAGCGAATTCCAGGTATCTTGTTACCTTGACTAATAATAGATCTAAATAGCGAGTATTATATGGCTACACTAATTAACCTTGAAGCAAAATTTACAGAATCGAGTATAACTAAAATGTATTCTTAACAATGCTAAAATTGTCAATTTTTCGGGTTTGGCGTCTATAATTTCAGAATTAAACTTCACACTCGAGTTATTACCCCTTTATTCATCTTTCCTCAATCCAATAGAAACTCTCTTTTTTATTTACATCTAATGATCTAGTCCTTTTGCTTTCGCACAAAACATAAACAAAAAATAATGAGGTAATATCATATAATATTAATACATCCTTCCTATTGAAGTTATTATCACACCCTTCCTTTTAAAGTTCTTAAAAGTGATATCTACTAGCAGGGCCGGCCCTAGCATTTGCGGGGCCCTATGCGAAACGGATCGCGCGGGGCCTATGCTGGGTAGGGATAAGCATAATGTCAATTTTTTTTTTTTATTAGAAAATAGGCCTACTTTTGTCTTTGCAATAAATTTTTATCAAATGAAAGCTCGCAATGCTACTTTTTATTTATTGGCACCCCAAAACGTCAATTTCGTCTATTCTTCAGGAGATTTGAATAAATTCAAAAAAAGTTCAGGACTTTATCGTATATTTTGCCTTTTCATGAGATTTCCTGGAGGCCCTGAAAAATCAGGAGGTCGCGAAAACCCTGTTATTTTATATACGTTATAATTGTTTAATTTAATAATGTACACTTGGAATTAGCGCGGGGCCTATGAAAGCGCGGCGCCCACTGCGACCGGCACTGTCTACTAGGAACTTTAACAATTCGTCCACTTCTGGTTGTCTTGACTGAACAAGTTCTCTAGACGTTGGTCTATAACTGTCTGTTTCGTTTGTTGCAACAGTTTGCAGTTCATTGTTTCCATTGGTATCATAGTACCCAGAGATGTCTTCATCAAAACTCTTATTTAAAAAGCGTTGATTTCTTCTGTATGTTTTTCAGTTTGTCTTTATGATGTAAGATCTGGGTGCTGAATGTTTTTTTTATGACAACTGCTTTCTGCCATGTTTGACCTAGACGAACTCTCCGACAGAATAATCTTTAGGTAGTCTTGCTTTTGCATCGTATTTCACTTAGCTTTTCATCTGTCGTTCGTTGAGTAATGTCTCTGCATTTTCAGCTACCGATGGTTTCAATAGTTTGTGATCAGTTGGAATGATTCCCGGAGTCTTCTACTCGTCAGCAGTTGTGATTGTAAATACGGTAGTCCACTTATCGGAGTATTTCTATACTTGAGCATAACGAGATAAGGATTTTTCCCACTTTTGTATACCCTGAATCCTTTTGCTTTCGCACAAAATATAAACAACCAACAATGACGTAATGCCATATAATATTAGCACAGAATCTTCTTCATGCAGTGGAAAATTTAGAATTTTTGGCCTATCTGGAATTCTGGTCAAAGCTTCTGTGCCCAATTAATATAGTTCGGAAGAAACTACAAAAGTCTGGACTTCATATACAGGAAGCTGCTGAAGAAATTAGTACCCTTTCATGCTTTCTGCAAAATGATGAGAAACTGACAAAAACCCAATCCATCGAAAAAGCAAAAGAAGGTAGTGAATACTATGGATTCCCTGTAATCAAAACAACCATATGAAAGAAAAGACTTGATGGGAAGTTGAGTTCTAATGTAGGACTGTCAATACAACTGCAATTCAAACGTGTTGTGACAGAAGTGCTGGACAGATTTCATATGGAGATGAAGGGCAGATTCCAAAGGCTGGAAAGAAAATGCATACCTTTGGGTTTCTTCTTGAACCAAAACACCTGTTAGAAGACACGCTTGTGACAAACTGTGCTACTTTTCCTATTTGTATGATGAAATAAATGGAAAATAGCTTTTTCAATGATGTCATTGATGCACGAGCACTTTGCATCAACAAACAGTAATACAATCACCAATAGACATATTGCGGAAACAGGCTTCATATGGGAATTACGTGTGCTCAGACTTTGCAACCTCCTCCGAAAACCGCTAACTCAGGCCACTTCCATTACGACATTACGTCATGTGAGAGATCATTCTCAAAGCTCAAGCTTATCAAAAAGTATCTCAGGAGCACAATGACGCAAGAAAGGCTTATCATGGTTTTACTTTTAATGTCAGTGAAGTCACAAATACTAGAAAGTATCCATGTAGTTGATAATATAGATGTCTTTGCTGCACAGAATGCACGACGTGAAGCGATATCAATTTAGATTTGTCACTTGTGCATTATTTAACTAATAAACAACGGTATTATTCATTAAAAGAGTCTTGATGATTACTTTTTGTTAAGTTTACTGATATACGGAACCAATTTGATTTGGGGCTTATATATTTTTGCGTACATTATCTCATGACATATGTCGAATGTCAAAATGCAAGGGGCCCCCAAAGAGGTCAATCCCCCCGGGCCCCCAAATCCCTAGTTACGCCCCTGTTCTGACGTCTATCAAGTACAAAAGATCATAGAGCCTTCTGATGTCTATCAAGTAAATAGATCATAGAGCCTTCTGACGTCTATCAAGTAAAAAAGATCATAGAGCCTTCTGACGTCTATCAAGTACAAAAGATCATAGAGCCTTCTGACGTCTATCAAGTAAAAAGATCATAGAGCCTTCTGACGTCTATCAAGTACAAAAGATCATTGAGCCTTCTGACGTCTATCAAGTACAAAAGATCATAGAGCCTTCTGACGTCTATCAAGTACAAAAGATCATTGAGCCTTCTGACGTCTATCAAGTACAAAAGATCATTGAGCCTTCTGACGTCTATCAAGTACAAAAGATCATAGAGCCTTCTGACGTCTATCAAGTAAAAAAAGTAATAGAGCCTTCTGACGTTCGTGAAATAATAAAGTTCATCAGGCCTCAAAGCGATTTTACACAAATTTAGAGAGCGAGAGAGAAAAAGAGAGAAAGAGGGAAATTTTAGATTGGTGTACAGTGATATGACACCATGTGTCTATATAATGAAAATGGATCTCATTCACCAATCGTAAACAAACAACATTTTGCCATGTGATTCTCTATATCTTCTATACAAATTACGATCTAATTTTAATACACAGTGGCTATCACGTGACAGTTTTTTTTCCGTTGTTTTATCAATATGATCACGTGACTAAATGTTGTTTGTTTACGATTGGTGAATGAGGTCCATTCCAAACGACCACCCGATTCAAAAAGAAAAAAAAATTCTGTTCATATTTCGCTTTCCAACGCATATCTAAATGCTGCACTAAAATGCTAGACAAACTTAGCTCATGAATACGCATTTAAAAAGTACGGCCCAAAATAAAAAAAAAAAAAAAAAAAAATACACACAATCTTCAGAACGCGCGGACAGATGTATTTACCAATTCGAAGCCATTTTGTATAAAAATATTTGCCCGAACTAATGTAGGTACCCAACGCTGTCTCCTCAGCCGGAGCCTTGAAGAACCTGGCTCTGATTTGTTCAGCTGCCCTGTGTGTGTGTGCCCAGACCCACCCACTAATCATATTACTTCCAAGGCTTTTAGAAAAACGACGAAATGGGCAAAGACAGACTTGTTTTAGATGTCACAAAGAACATCACCCCTCTCCCCCTCCCAAACACCATCTCTCCTCCGTTTTTCGCAGCCTTTAAACTTCTGTGTTGGGGTATGAAGCATAAAGACGTCTTTATTTTAGTTTAATATTTGAACAAAGAAGGGGGGGGGCGGCCAAATAGGCGGAGGGGATGTCAATTAAAACGCCAATATTTTTTTTAGATCCCAGGGGAAAGAACTCTATAACGTGTAGCATGAACCGGAGACAGGGGAAATAAAAAAAAAAGTCCCTGCACTTGACCTTTTGAGGTCCCTCGCTGCGGCCCGTGGATGACGTGACCTTCGGGTGCTGGACCTAACAATGTTTGCTTTCATGTCCGGCAGTCCATCTTGGGGCCATCGAGTGGCGCGCGCAGGAGCTGTAGAGCTCGTAGCCCGAGCAAACACACATTGTCGGTGTGCGCTATGGCTAGGGTGGACAACTGGACATAAGCGCTGATAGAACTAAGGAAAGTGACGAAAGGAAAGTATACGAAGCTGGAAGCCATCTCTTCAACTAACTTATACCATTTATCATACTTTCTTAAAATTAAACCATTCTCTCCTAATCAACGGCACAAGCGTTGATTCCACCAGAATGTGGTAAATAATTATGGAGAAAGAGTTTTAAGTTCACGTTTCAGACTTTACGATTTCTAGGGCAGATGACGTAAAGGGCACCTGTTTCTGTGGTCCACGGTTAACGAGGGTGTCATGTGGCCAGCACGACGACCAACCGCCCGTACTTTTCCCCCAACTGACGCCTGACGTCATTAGAGCTAGGTGGACTAGAGCGAGACAAATTGTTATATAAGATCTGAACTCTAGCCTGCAGCGTCGCATCCTGTGGGTGGTCAGAGATCTGTGTACAATGTGGCATCAAGCTATTGGTCTCCACTGCCCATATGTTGCGCCGTCGCAGGTTAGTGTTGAGGCTCTCTATGAGGATTGGATTCGGTTGAACCGGGACCAATCGTTATAGCAGGCCTGACTGCAGACCTCTGACTTAGCACAGACCCTTTTTCTAAATGGGATATAAAAACAAAAAAAAAATGTTTTTAAATACTTAAAAAACAAAAAACAAAGCTTACATTCATTGTAATTGTTGTATCAATTAGTTTGGATCAGTCACGTGATTAAATCTGTAATAGATCTAGACTAGCAACAATAAATCTGTGCGATTAGAAATATTTTTACCTATTGTTTTTGCTTTGCCCAATTTCATGCTTTTGGCGTCCTCAGTACGCTATTACCCTTTTACTTGTCTGGACAAGTTGGGAAAGGAGAAGGGGGGGGGGCGGTATTTGTGTACATGTTACAGTGATCGCTTTTTTAAATGCCCCAAAAACCTTTTCATTCAGAGCTCAAAGCCTCATCAAGGGAACTAACTCCACATCTATTAAATACATTTTTCCCATTGCTAAATACCAAACAAAATAATTAACCAAAAGTTAACGTAAGTATTGTTGTTTTTTTATTGATTCTTATTTTGTTAGGTACAAGAAATAACTGTGCGAAATAATTTAAACTTGATTCGAGATTGGGTTTGGGAGAAATAACTTGTACGAACTTTTTACCAGACAGAGACAGAGGGAGCTTTGTAAAATAATATACTCATTTAAGCGCTCAACCATTTTGAATCCTAACATACACACGGCATCGATAAAGGTTATCCACTGACTTATCATGCATCACAAAACAAAACAAATAATGGCAATGAGGCACATTTTATACATCACTAATAAGATGATAATAATAATAATTTCTGAATTAGCGTCTGTATTTCATAAGATAAGATAAGAAAGTAGAGATCGTCATATTAATTTTAGGTTCAAAGTGTCGGACACATCACATTTTCAATTTAGTCAGGTTCTTTTCAATGTTCTGCCCATCGCTCCATTTGCAAAGCAATATCTCTTAGGACTGCCCCGTCCTTTGATTTGAGATGGGTACACTTGTATTTAAGATGGGTACACTTGTATTTAAGATGGGTACCACTTGTATTTAAGATGGGTACCACTTGTATTTAAGTTGGGTAAACTTGTAATTAAGATGGGTACACTTGTATTTAAGATGGGTACCACTTGTATTTAAGATGGGTAAACTTGTATTTAAGATGGGTACCACTTGTATTTAAGATGGGTAAACTTGTATTTAAGATGGGTACAACTTGTATTTAAGATGGGCACACTTGTATTTAAGATGGTTACACTTGCTGTTGAGAGGTCCAAAGCCCTCGTATAATAATCCTCTGATGTTACCACTGTCAGTACAAAGAAGAAGTCCTGTTACCACAGTCAGTACAAAGAAGAAGTTCTGTTACCACAGTCAGTACAAAGAAGAAGTCCTGTTACCACAGTCAGTACAAAGAAGAAGTTCTGTTACCACAGTCAGTACAAAGAAGAAGTCCTGTTACCACAGTCAGTACAAAGAAGAAGTCCTGCTACCACAGTCAGTACAAAGAAGAAGTTCTGTTACCACAGTCCGCGGCGTTCCAGTACCACCTCATCGTGGTCGCCGCGTGAACACTCCGCTCTTTGGGAGTGGCCAAGGGTACTGGTTGCTTGCCGCTGATGAATAAGCAGCCGGCAAGTGTAAAAGGAACTCAAAGGGGTTATGTCCAGCCCCCCCCCCCCCCGTGGGGCCCCGGGGCAACGGTGAGTAAGAGACCTAACGGGATCTCCGAAAAGCGGATAGCGCTGGACACCAACTCGAGGGTTGGTCGGGTTCTCCTGGGGCTCGGCTGATTCGCGGGTCTCACTTTGGACAAAGACTGGACTGACTGGCGCGGCCTTAGCGGGCTGCGTCGGGCGGACCGGTCGGCGTCCACGAGCTAGGCTCTAACTAGCCCGTTCCCTGGCGCGCTAGTGGAGGAATCCGCCGCGATCAATGGCGACTCTGACACTGGGAATATCGAGAAACGCGTGCCACCCCACTCCTGCCTTGCAGGAAACTTATATGCCAATCTGTGGCGGTGATTGCTTGGGCAGGTCTCTGCCTTGCCCTTAGTGGCGACATAAGTATAGGCCATGCACGCTGCTGCATTAGAGCAGTAACTAAGGCCGCCAACGGCCTTAACCATACAACCATGATTGACACAGACACAGTAAAAAGCGGGCACGAGCAGACCCGAACAGGCTCCGTGCGCCGGGTAGTGGGCGTCAGGCCTGGACACGAAAAGTCAGCTACTAGTCGCCCCGCGACCTCGATGAGGGGGAATTTGTCAGGTCGTGAAAAGTTAGCTAAAAATCCTCCAACTAAGTCCTCTTCTCAACGAACACTGCATTCGTACCTCCTTCGGAGGTCCGATTCGAATAAGGTTGATGGAAGTCTGCCACAACCTCCTCGGACCTAGATACACCGCAGGCAAATATGACTGGAAGCGAAATAGTGACGGGAGCCTCCGGCCCCCAAACAACCCAAAATGACACTAGTGGGATCCAACCCACTCCCATAAACACAAGGTCCCTCCTGATCTTACAAATTAACATCTGCGGGGTCATCCCAAAGGTGTTAGAGCTCTCAAAACTCCTCCACGAGAGGGCAATAGACGTGGCTTTACTACAAGAGACACTAACTGGCAAACGCAATGCCAGTATCACCGGTTATACTGCATTTAAGTGCAAATGCACAGACTGCCGGGGGCTCATCACGTATGTACGCAACAATCTGGTTGCAACACAAGTCCCCGGTCCACGAGTGCATGGGCGTACCGACGCCATCACCCTCGAGATACATAAATTAGGGCGCAAACTCACGGTAACTAATCTGTATAACCCCCCCAAGCATGAAATTAGTCTCGAATATGACTGTACTAATATCAATACTCACAACGTCATCGCAGGAGACTTTAATGCTAAGTCTCAGCAGTGGGGCTATGATTCAACTGACTCATCGGGACATAAAATTCATGAACTTTTAAATAACTCTAATTTGTTCTGTCTGCAAAATAAACATACTCCCCCAACTCTATACCATACCGGAAATGGCAGCCAATCTAGACCAGACCTTACTTTAATCACAGCTAATCTAGAATCACATACTCAGTTTCAAGTCCTAGATGACATTGGAAGTGACCATAGACCCATACTAGTCACAATTGCCCTCTCAGAGGCCAGTGGTGTAACCCCAAAAGCCCCGCGTAGATGGAGCTACACCAAGGCGAACTGGCCAGCCTACGAGGCAGCAGTCAACTCTGCCCTTATGAATATTGCAGTGGAGGATAGGGACGTTGACATCATATACGGCGAATTAACAGCAGCTATGTTGGGTGCGGCCAAGAGGTTTGTCCCGCGGACTTATCCTGGCGTAAGGCAGAAACGCGTGTGGTCTCAGGAATTGAATAAGCTGGTCCTGAGGCGTAAGCGAGCCCGGAGGCTTGCTGAACGGAAGGGTACCCCTGAAATCCGGCGGGAGTACAATCGGCTCTGCAGAGCCACGAGTGAACTGGCCCGACGCGTCCGGTCGGACCATTGGAACGCTGCCTGCGCCGGGATGGATCTTCGGGATACCTCGAAAGCCTGGCGTCTTCTGCGAAACCTAGAGGCCAAAGATACAGCGCGAACGGCTGCCCCTCTATTGTCACCCGGAGGGCCGGTCTCAACGGTAACCAAAATTGCCGGCTTGTTGAATCGACATTTTGCTAAAATCAGCAAGCCCGAAAAGAAGTCTGCCATGTCCAAAGCCCTCAACAAAGAACGTAAGAGGCTCGAGAGGGAGCCAGATGAGCCGGAAAGCCAAGCAACGTGCAACGCGCCCTTCTGTCGTGCTGAGCTGGACAGAGCGATAGCTAAGTGAAAAACCGAAAAGCTCCGGGGCCAGACAAGGTTACCCCCGAGATGGTAAAACACCTTGGGGGCATTGCGAGAGATAAACTCCTGGAGTTTATGAATCGAACCTGGGCAGAGTCCAGACTGCCCGGGGCCTGGAAGAGTGCTGTCATTGTGCCAGTCCTTAAGAAGGGAAAAGACGCGACTAACGTGGAGTCCTACAGACCCATTTCACTAACCTCAACCCTTGGCAAAGTTGCTGAGCGAATGGTTAACGAGCGGCTAGTTTGGTGCTTTGAGAGTGCCGGTATCCTGGCGCCAGAACAGGCCGGCTTTAGGGCAGGCTTGAGCCCGATCGACCAGGTCACGACATTCGCACAGGAGGTGGCCGACGGGTTCCAGAGGTCCGAGAGCACATACGCGGTGTTCATAGACCTAAAACAGGCCTACGATCGTGTGTGGAAGCAAGGCCTCTATCTTAAGCTAAGAGCTATGGGTGTGCGGGGCAAGATATACAATTGGATACAATCCTTTCTGTCAGGGAGGAGCACACGTACAAAATACCAGCACTCCCTTAGCAAGCCAAAACAACAACTTAATGGCCTGCCTCAGGGCTCTGCCCTGTCCTGTACACTTTTCATAGCCTTTCTTAATGATTTGCCCAGCTCACTACGGTCCAAAAAACTGCTATATGCTGACGATATTGTCCTCTGGTCAACCGGGAAGAAAGCCGACCAAATTCAGGCGGCACTTCAAGCAGACCTCCATACCATCTCCTCGTATTGCGACAAATGGCAGATTCAGATAAACGTTGCCAAAACGACCTGGTCCCTGTTCAGCCTAGGAATCGACATCCTTAAGGCTCCATTCGAGCTTCAACTCGGTGGGCTGCGACTCCAGCGTGAAAATACGCCTAAATATCTAGGGGTGACCCTGGATAGAAAACTGTCAATGCTCCAGCACGTCCAGGAAGTTGAACGAAAAGCCTCGGAGAAGTTAGCGTTATTAAGAAAGCTGGCCAGCACAAAGTGGGGTGCCAAAGCTGACATGCTACGCACAAAATATCTAGGGGCAGTCAGATCACAAATCGAATACAGCTATACAGTTCAAGTATACGCTAGTAAAACTGCCCTCGAATCACTCGACCGGGTACAAGCACAGGCTCTACGGTTCATCTGTGGCACCTTTAGGACAAGCCCAACAAACGCTGCTGAAATATTTACAAACGTGGCACCCTTACATCTTAGGAGGGAGAGGACAGTACTTACGGCCTACGAGCGCTATAAAAGGGGCGACTCTAGGCTACCCACCTCAATTTTAGTGCGACAGTAGAGAGAGGAACCGCATTAAAATGCGATCGTTCCTACATATAGCGGCCAATTTGTCAAATACAGCTGGACTCTCCACTGATAGAACTTGCAGTCTGCTAGTATTTAGATCTAATACTCCAGCCGGACATCTATGTTCTCCACTCTTCGGTTCCCCACTCCCCCTACTCATGATCTACAGATACTAAAGGAAGCACCAATATATGACATCGACACACACACACAAGCACGTGAGGGGCTAGAAAGTGCCAGAACTTCAAAGGGGGGGGGGAATATGCCTACCACAAATAATTGGAAATAAAACAAAAAGGGAGGGGAGGAATATTGTTGTAGCATTAAAGGTCGGCGCCCTGCCCGGTTCAAAGCCCTCGCCCGGATTCGTTAAGTTTAGGTCAGGCCCGTTTTACACTTACGGAGCAAGACTAAACAGTAAGGAAGGACACGGGGAAGGGGGGGGGGAGAGATTTGATGGAAGACGGCCTGTCCCGGGTTCAACTCTCGGCCACGCGGTCAGGTCAGCACAGTGTGAAGTACCGCCGTGGTCATTGACAAAAGATGGGTTAGTGTTGCGTGACCCTCCCATAATCCTTCTTCCATAACCAAAGAACTTCCTTTATTCATCACATTCTTAATACGGAAACTTGACCCACTTTGATAGAATCCTAATGGTGGACATTCTATTTTTAGCTCAGTCTTGTGGTTTATTAAACACATTGCATGTGTGTTTGTGTATTCGCGAGTGTGTGTCAAGTAGAGAGTGGCTCATGGGATATGATTCTATTTTTTTTTATACTACAAAGCTTATATCAACTCACTCAGTCTCTGTCTGGTAAAAAGTGTGTACACGTTATTTCTCTCGCAACCAATCTCATCGAGTTGAGATTTTGCATTGGCAAAACAAAAATAAATTTTTACAAATATTAACCAATTAGTTAATTAACTAAAGTAAAAAGTTCCCCTTTCGATCTATAGGGCAGATGATGTAAAGGTCATGTTACGAAGGTGTCATGTGTCCAGTACAACGACCAACCGCCTTTACATTTCACCAACTAATGTCAGGTACCCATTAGAGCTGGGTGCACTCAAGGGCGCCCGAAGATCCCGAAGTTAAAAATCCCAGTCTTCACCAGGGTTCGAACCTGAGACCTCGGTTCAGAAGCCAAGCGCTTTACCACTCAGCCACCGCGCCTACAGTTAATTAACTATTGGTAATTAATTATTTCGTTTGGGATCGAACAAGGGAAATTCTTCTTCTTCTAGCCAGCTTTATTGCTGCTGAGCTGTGAGCTCTTTTGCAGACTGTGCCAAGGAAAAAAAAGTGTGCTGTTTTCTTCAGTTGTTCAGCACTGCCGTACAGGGTGTTGGTTATGTTGGGCTGTAGTGGAAGTAGGGTCTGCCTAAGGTGGATTAGGGAGGGGCATTCAAAGAGGATATGAACAAGGGAAATAAATGGCAGTTGATAGATGTGGGGGTGTAAGTTGCACTATTTCCTTGTGGAGGCTTGAGCCTTCGAGTTTGAATCCAGGTCGTTCAACTTCTTTAAAAAAAGCATTTTTAAAAGCGATCACGCTAACATTCACAAACTACTCCTTATTCCCCACCACACACACACACACACACGCCCTTCCCTTTCCCAACTGGTCCAGACAAGTGATAGGATCATAGCGCATCGAGAAAGCTAAAAAGCATGAAATAGTGCTAAACAGATACGATTACCAAGCCGATATGTACAGTCGAAGTTACAAAGCATTCATTTTATCAATAACAGAATTGTATTTATGGTGGCTGACTAAAATATGCATATTATAAACTTTATATTAAAAAAAACAACATTTCTCTAGGACAGGCTATGATAATTCTGTGGCATAGTTGAATCCTTCCTGAAAGGGTTGGGGTGGGGGAGATGTTAAGGGGGAATACAGCAACAAGTAGTTGCTACTTGTGGACCGGAGTTGTGGGGTGCTAATTGGTGCTGGACTTCTTTTTACGAAGATTACATCAACTCCCTCTGTCTGATACAAATGGTTGAGCACGTGATTTCTCCCACTTCCCAGTCTCGGATCAAATTGAAAATATGCACAACACTTATTTTTTTTTTGTCGAAGACAACACGTGAATCAATGGGGAAAAAAAACAAATAGTTAATTAAATGATTGTAATGTATTTAATTTTGTTTGATATTGAAAAGGGGGGAATAAATCTACAGTAGTGAGATATATAGATTTAAATGTGGAGTTATTCCCTTTAAAAAATGTTTTTTAAATATTTAAATATCACGTTTCGGATGTTCTGTTTTTTTTTAAATATTGAAATATCACGTTTCGGATGCTCTGTCGGGATGGCGGCGCGCACTCCGCGCAGGGCTCGAACCCGGGACCATCTAGATGCAATAACCATAGCCTCATAGCCGGACAGATAAAAGAAGAGCTTATAACAACTTGCATTTATAGTGCTATAGTTATTAGTAATGACATCCATCTGTTTGTTTGTTTGTAATGGCATCCATATGTTTGTTTTTAATGGCATCCATATGTTTGTTTTTAATGGCATCCATATGTTTGTTTGTACTGGCATCCGTTTGTTTGTAATGATATCCATATGTTTGTTTGTAATTACATCCATATTTTTGTTTGTAATTGCATCCATATGTTTGTAATGACTGACATTTATTTATTTTTTTGTTGTTGTTGTTAAGAAAAAACAACAACTTTTCTTTAACTACAATCGTCGTTTTTCTAAAAGGTCAAAGTTCACAAGGAAATGAAACATCATTACCATGACAACACATCCTGACCAGTACAAAATGATATGAACGTTTAACACTACAAATACATGAGTGCTAAATATAGAGAGATACAATTATACAAACATCTGAGAATAACAAAGAGAGAGGGAGAGAGAGAGAGGGGAGAGAGAGAGAGAGAGAGAGAGATGAATAGAAATTTGAAGTTGAAATGTACCTGTTTCTACCTATTCCATCACCCTCTTCGTCAGACCAGTGAGTGACCTTTAACAGGTCACTGCTCATCATGCTGTCACCCAGTCTTGTTGTTGTCATGTATTTAGGTCAGTACCTCATATCATGTGCCCTACATTCCCCCTTCACACACCACATTTTTTTTCTAAACCTACACAGGAGAGAACTAAAAATATCCCCAGCTCAGTACAGTTGATGACTACCAGCACTTACTGCCAGCTATTTACATAGCCCATCTGGTCAAACTCAATAACCAACCCGCTTCTTCCCCCACCTTGATTTCATTTTATTCATATTGTCATTCACCAAAAAATTATGTTAAAATATCTTGAACGTCGAGAGTAAATTTTGCATGCATAAAATAAATACATATATATATTGTTACGTATTTCTGAATCTTCTGGCTAGATGTATTAGTTGGCACACAAATAAAAACACTGCAAAGAACTTGACGACTAAACTTTCAGTTTCATATAACTTTAATGACTATTAACTCTAACAATTCGTCACTGTAACATGTAGGCGTAGAAGACTGTACAATATTTGTCAGTTTACAGTTAGCTATACTTCGTTGTAATTCATCTCTTCACTTCGTTGCAATTCATCTCTTCTAAACTTGCTTCGAGCCGTATTCCACAGAACAGACCAACGACACACTTCCCAGTGTCGCTCCAGGTCTCCTAAAGCTGAACCAAGTCGCACTCAAGTCTACCGAATCAGAGCCGCACACGTCTTACATCGACTGTATCGACTGTAACGGCTCAAGTCCACTGTAGTTCGCTGTATAGACTTTAACGACAGTAGTCCACTCCAGTTAACTCTACCCTAGTTAACTTGCACCGAGTCGTACACATTTCTCTTCCACAGAACCGCACACGTCTTACATCGTCTGTATCGACTGTAACGGCTCACTCACGACTCCATACGACTGACTTTCACATTAACTCTCTGGCTTATAAAGAGTCCCTAATCGCTTGTCCAAAGTTGCACAAACACGGCTAGTATTCTCTGAAATAACACGTGAGGAAACGTCACATCCTGTCTTTGTTTATACATGAAGATTCCAGAAAACATCGGCTGCAGTGTCATCTTGCCGGGGTCACAAGTTGTGACCTCTATCTGTCACTATTCATTAGTAACTGTCCCCCTACTTAGATCTGTTCGTCCCCTGGAACAACACGTGAGGGCACGTCACATCCTGTCTTTGTTTGTACATGTAGATTCCAGGGAACACTAGCTGCTGTGTCATCTCGCCGGGGTCATACGTTGACCTCTACCTATCACTGTTCATTTGTAACACTGCCCCCTTCTTAGATCTGTTCGTCCCGAACAGATTCCATTTCACCACGATACTGAAGAAACCGATCGACGATCAAGAAGGAAGCTTTGGTGGTTGCCCCCTTCTCAGAGATGTTCTTTCAATCTGGCAGTTGTCCATCTTCTTTCCATAGAAGAATGGGAGCCAAATCTTCATTTTTCAGCAGTTCCTCACAAATGTTTTCATCAATCTTGGTATGGAAACATCGACCTTCAGATGACGACATTGGGCACTCTTGTCGAGAAAATTCATCAGCATTCTAACGAGTTCGTGCTTCACTGGCTGAGTTTTACATTTTCAAGCATCTTTTTACAGATGGGTTAGGGCTTTTTCCAGAGCTTCTTCAGAGATGACCAGGTTCATTACAGTACAGCAATATTCACATGTTCTTCTTACAACAGCAACTGACTTTGGGTTTGTACGATGCCTGTTGGGTTGATCTTCTTGTACAGTTCTGTCACAGATGGTTACTCACTACAGTTCTGACATCTTAAACTACTTCTTTTCTGTCCTTCTTGCTTCTGACTTAATTAGCGTTCTTCTAAAACCTCTGTTATACTTCATCAACCTATTCTCATGAGGAATGTTCTTAGATTATTCATTAGTGGCTTCACACTTTCAACTGATTCGTAAGGCTTTCTTCTTTGGTCTGATGGTTCCGGACAGAATCTTTCTAAAAACATGGGCTGTGGAGTTTCATTAGTGCAGGTGGGGGTTTATCAGTGGGACAAGTGGTGGGCTTGTTTTCTAACAACATGGGCTATGGAGTTTCATAAATGCAGGTGGGGGTCTATCAGTGGGAGAAGGGGTGGGTTTGTATCTTGATCTTGTTGGAGCCATCCACGTTGCACTCTGCATATGTCGCTTTCTCCGCCTCCTCAATTTGATATTTCTGTGGTTGCGTTGATGTCGTTGTCGTTGTCTTGCTTTCCTGTCGATCAATGCTGATGGCAGCGACTTAGCACATAGGAAGGTATTGCATTTCATAGCTGTAGTCATCAAGACTGTTGATCTAACAAGTTGCTTCAGCATTATTCTTCGATGGGTGCTTTGCGAATGAGCTGCAAGTCCACTTGAAGGCAAGTTGTCAAACACGTCATCACCTTCATCCGAGTCTAGAGGACTCGACTGTGGGGCAGGTTGATAACATTCAACGCGCAAAGGTCCATCAACTTCAGCATCAGTTTCTATTGTAATTCCTTGACTATCACCAGGGCTTCTCACGCCTACCTTGATAGCTGTACAAGCTTCTGTTAAGTCTAGAGCTTGTTGGTGTATTTCTTGGCATTCACAGTCTTCTTGCATAGCTACGTACGTACAGTTCTTGTCAAACGCATGGCTGCAATAATCCAGCTTCGAGTTCCTCTCGTAGACAATGGCAGATAGACAGAAGTCTTTAAGGCCCACAGCAACAGGCTTGGACGCAGGCCCAACGTTGTCTTGATCTGTTTGGCTAGTTGAAGTACTCATATCAGGTTTATCTGTAGCTAAAGCTTCGGTCAAACTATAGGTCTCTTCTATTGTTTCTTCAGCGATCTCATTCTGCTTTTCGTTGAAATAGTAACAGCTACCGTCTCTTTTCATTTCTTGTGGGCCACATTCGTTTGGTTTGCTATCACAGTCACAGACAGCACAACCATCACCAGCATCCCTATCGTGATTGTCTGTATCGCCACATACTTGGTTGGACAATTGTTCGCTGTTCATCAATGGTGTAGCTCTTTCATCTGTCGACTCAATCTGATACTGTTGGGTGTTCAGCAGCTCGTTAATCATGATTCTAGTTTGATCTTTTATCGTATCTGTTTCTTCTTCTGTCTTCTTGGGCGTGGTAACTAGTTGTTCATTCTCATTCATTGCTTCGATCAACTGGTTAAATGAAGAAAATCTGGTGTTGACTTCTGATTCTATCTCCTTAATGCTCTCTTTTACCGAGTTCATTTTGTATTGCAAAGTTCTCAGGAGCTCCGTCATATTAGGTTTGATTTCAAATTGACAAGTGTCCGGATTCTCATCTTCCTCCAACAGGGCTTGTCTGAGACGTGCTGTTAGCGTTTCCTTATTTCCGTTAAGCTGTAGACCTCTTTCTCGAAGCTCTTGTCTAAGTTCTTTCATGTCAAGTTCAATAAGAAGTTTGATGGAACACATTCTAGCCAGAAAGATCCCACTTCTGACACCAATTGTTACGTATTTCTGAATCTTCTGGCTAGATGTATTAGTTGGCACACAAATAAAAACACTGCAAAGAACTTGACGACTAAACTTTCAGTTTCATATAACTTTAATGACTATTAACTCTAACAATTCGTCACTGTAACATGTAGGCGTAGAAGACTGTACAATATTTGTCAGTTTACAGTTAGCTATACTTCGTTGTAATTCATCTCTTCACTTCGTTGCAATTCATCTCTTCTAAACTTGCTTCGAGCCGTATTCCACAGAACAGACCAACGACACACTTCCCAGTGTCGCTCCAGGTCTCCTAAAGCTGAACCAAGTCGCACTCAAGTCTACCGAATCAGAGCCGCACACGTCTTACATCGACTGTATCGACTGTAACGGCTCAAGTCCACTGTAGTTCGCTGTATAGACTTTAACGACAGTAGTCCACTCCAGTTAACTCTACCCTAGTTAACTTGCACCGAGTCGTACACATTTCTCTTCCACAGAACCGCACACGTCTTACATCGTCTGTATCGACTGTAACGGCTCACTCACGACTCCATACGACTGACTTTCACATTAACTCTCTGGCTTATAAAGAGTGATAGTGATAAAGAGCTTATAAACAGTGATAGGTAGAGGTCAACGTATGACCCCGGCGAGATGACACAGCAGCTAGTGTTCCCTGGAATCTACATGTACAAACAAAGACAGGATGTGACGTGCCCTCACGTGTTGTTCCAGGGGACGAACAGATCTAAGTAGGGGGACAGTTACTAATGAATAGTGACAGATAGAGGTCACAACTTGTGACCCCGGCAAGATGACACTGCAGCCGATGTTTTCTGGAATCTTCATGTATAAACAAAGACAGGATGTGACGTTTCCTCACGTGTTATTTCAGAGAATACTAGCCGTGTTTGTGCAACTTTGGACAAGCGATTAGGGACTCTTTATAAGCCAGAGAGTTAATGTGAAAGTCAGTCGTATGGAGTCGTGAGTGAGCCGTTACAGTCGAGACAGACTATGTAAGACGTGTGCGGCTCTGTGGAAGAGAAATGTGTACGACTCGATGCAAGTTAACTAGGGTAGAGTTAACTGGAGTGGACTACTGTCGTTAAAGTCTATACAGCGAACTACAGTGGACTTGAGCCGTTACAGTCGATACAGTCGATGTAAGACGTGTGCGGCTCTGATTCGGTAGACTTGAGTACGACTTGGTTCAGCTTTGGGAGACCTGGAGCGACACTGGGAAGTGTGTCGTTGGTCTGTTCTGTGGAATACGGCTCGAGGAAAGTTGAGAAGAGATGAATTGCAACGAAGTGAAGAGATGAATTGCAACGAAGTATAGCTAACTGTAAACTGACAGATATTGTACAGTCTTCTACGCTACATGTTACAGTAACGAATTGTTAGAGTTAATAGTCATTAAAGTTATATGAAACTGAAAGTTTAGTCGTCAAGTTCTTTACAGTGTTTTTATTTGTGTGCCAACTAATACATCTAGCCAGAAGATTCAGAAATACGTAACAATTGGTGTCAGAAGTGGGATCTTTCTGGCTAGAATGTGTTCCATCAAACTTCTTATTGAACTTGACATGAAAGAACTTAGACAAGAGCTTCGAGAAAGAGGTCTACAGCTTAACGGAAATAAGGAAACGCTAACAGCACGTCTCAGACAAGCCCTGTTGGAGGAAGATGAGAATCCGGACACTTGTCAATTTGAAATCAAACCTAATATGACGGAGCTCCTGAGAACTTTGCAATACAAAATGAACTCGGTAAAAGAGAGCATTAAGGAGATAGAATCAGAAGTCAACACCAGATTTTCTTCATTTAACCAGTTGATCGAAGCAATGAATGAGAATGAACAACTAGTTACCACGCCCAAGAAGACAGAAGAAGAAACAGATACGATAAAAGATCAAACTAGAATCATGATTAACGAGCTGCTGAACACCCAACAGTATCAGATTGAGTCGACAGATGAAAGAGCTACACCATTGATGAACAGCGAACAATTGTCCAACCAAGTATGTGGCGATACAGACAATCACGATAGGGATGCTGGTGATGGTTGTGCTGTCTGTGACTGTGATAGCAAACCAAACGAATGTGGCCCACAAGAAATGAAAAGAGACGGTAGCTGTTACTATTTCAACGAAAAGCAGAATGAGATCGCTGAAGAAACAATAGAAGAGACCTATAGTTTGACCGAAGCTTTAGCTACAGATAAACCTGATATGAGTACTTCAACTAGCCAAACAGATCAAGACAACGTTGGGTCTGCGTCCAAGCCTGTTGCTGTGGGCCTTAAAGACTTCTGTCTATCTGCCATTGTCTACGAGAGGAACTCGAAGCTGGATTATTGCAGCCATGCGTTTGACAAGAACTGTACGTACGTAGCTATGCAAGAAGACTGTGAATGCCAAGAAATACACCAACAAGCTCTAGACTTAACAGAAGCTTGTACAGCTATCAAGGTAGGCGTGAGAAGCCCTGGTGATAGTCAAGGAATTACAATAGAAACTGATGCTGAAGTTGATGGACCTTTGCGCGTTGAATGTTATCAACCTGCCCCACAGTCGAGTCCTCTAGACTCGGATGAAGGTGATGACGTGTTTGACAACTTGCCTTCAAGTGGACTTGCAGCTCATTCGCAAAGCACCCATCGAAGAATAATGCTGAAGCAACTTGTTAGATCAACAGTCTTGATGACTACAGCTATGAAATGCAATACCTTCCTATGTGCTAAGTCGCTGCCATCAGCATTGATCGACAGGAAAGCAAGACAACGACAACGACATCAACGCAACCACAGAAATATCAAATTGAGGAGGCGGAGAAAGCGACATATGCAGAGTGCAACGTGGATGGCTCCAACAAGATCAAGATACAAACCCACCCCTTCTCCCACTGATAGACCCCCACCTGCATTTATGAAACTCCATAGCCCATGTTGTTAGAAAACAAGCCCACCACTTGTCCCACTGATAAACCCCCACCTGCACTAATGAAACTCCACAGCCCATGTTTTTAGAAAGATTCTGTCCGGAACCATCAGACCAAAGAAGAAAGCCTTACGAATCAGTTGAAAGTGTGAAGCCACTAATGAATAATCTAAGAACATTCCTCATGAGAATAGGTTGATGAAGTATAACAGAGGTTTTAGAAGAACGCTAATTAAGTCAGAAGCAAGAAGGACAGAAAAGAAGTAGTTTAAGATGTCAGAACTGTAGTGAGTAACCATCTGTGACAGAACTGTACAAGAAGATCAACCCAACAGGCATCGTACAAACCCAAAGTCAGTTGCTGTTGTAAGAAGAACATGTGAATATTGCTGTACTGTAATGAACCTGGTCATCTCTGAAGAAGCTCTGGAAAAAGCCCTAACCCATCTGTAAAAAGATGCTTGAAAATGTAAAACTCAGCCAGTGAAGCACGAACTCGTTAGAATGCTGATGAATTTTCTCGACAAGAGTGCCCAATGTCGTCATCTGAAGGTCGATGTTTCCATACCAAGATTGATGAAAACATTTGTGAGGAACTGCTGAAAAATGAAGATTTGGCTCCCATTCTTCTATGGAAAGAAGATGGACAACTGCCAGATTGAAAGAACATCTCTGAGAAGGGGGCAACCACCAAAGCTTCCTTCTTGATCGTCGATCGGTTTCTTCAGTATCGTGGTGAAATGGAATCTGTTCGGGACGAACAGATCTAAGAAGGGGGCAGTGTTACAAATGAACAGTGATAGGTAGAGGTCAACGTATGACCCCGGCGAGATGACACAGCAGCTAGTGTTCCCTGGAATCTACATGTACAAACAAAGACAGGATGTGACGTGCCCTCACGTGTTGTTCCAGGGGACGAACAGATCTAAGTAGGGGGACAGTTACTAATGAATAGTGACAGATAGAGGTCACAACTTGTGACCCCGGCAAGATGACACTGCAGCCGATGTTTTCTGGAATCTTCATGTATAAACAAAGACAGGATGTGACGTTTCCTCACGTGTTATTTCAGAGAATACTAGCCGTGTTTGTGCAACTTTGGACAAGCGATTAGGGACTCTTTATAAGCCAGAGAGTTAATGTGAAAGTCAGTCGTATGGAGTCGTGAGTGAGCCGTTACAGTCGAGACAGACTATGTAAGACGTGTGCGGCTCTGTGGAAGAGAAATGTGTACGACTCGATGCAAGTTAACTAGGGTAGAGTTAACTGGAGTGGACTACTGTCGTTAAAGTCTATACAGCGAACTACAGTGGACTTGAGCCGTTACAGTCGATACAGTCGATGTAAGACGTGTGCGGCTCTGATTCGGTAGACTTGAGTACGACTTGGTTCAGCTTTGGGAGACCTGGAGCGACACTGGGAAGTGTGTCGTTGGTCTGTTCTGTGGAATACGGCTCGAGGAAAGTTGAGAAGAGATGAATTGCAACGAAGTGAAGAGATGAATTGCAACGAAGTATAGCTAACTGTAAACTGACAGATATTGTACAGTCTTCTACGCTACATGTTACAGTAACGAATTGTTAGAGTTAATAGTCATTAAAGTTATATGAAACTGAAAGTTTAGTCGTCAAGTTCTTTACAGTGTTTTTATTTGTGTGCCAACTAATACATCTAGCCAGAAGATTCAGAAATACGTAACAATATTGTTGTGATTCAATAAGCTTAGTCTAAGGTGAAGTAAATGTTGTAGAACATTCCATAAGAACGACTGCCCCCTCAGAAGTCTTTGTCACATTGTGATCTTGTCTTCTGTGTTATGATGTATGACACATCTATGTAAATCAATATTCCTCAATTCAAGATTTTCTTTTTAAATAGCGTGGCTCCTTTCTGTAGACTCATTGTAGAACTAAATCCAGACTCTAAACAGAATGTGTAAGAGTGATGTAGCTTCGCAGTAATAACATACTAGTAGTTATCACTGGTGACTTCCAACAATTTAGATATAGTTTCAAAAGCAGATCATAGAGTCAGAAAGACGGTTTCAACTCATCCGAAATTAAACGTGAATTGTTATAGATATTAGAAGATGGTTGTGGTGGACTTAACCAGGAGAGAGTGAGAGAGAGAGAAAGATGCAACTCAAGTAAGTAAGTCTACACTTAAGTACAAAGTAAGTAAGTCTACACTTTCGTACAAACAGATGTTCCAAGCATCTATGAACAGGGGCGTTGTAAGGTAGAAGTGAGTAGTGGACAGCCCTGGTTGCGCGCACCGTCTCTCCCAGCACCAACGGAACCCTTTTGGTTAAGATGATTGTAGAAAACAAAAGAGTTTTATATTTTGATAGTAAAACAATGGAAACAAAATTGGTTCGCAAAATATGTTTATGAATAGACTGGAGGTAAAAAAAAATAAAATTCAATCATTTTAAAATTTGTATTGTTTCAACTCATCTCCCGCGCCGACTTTTGTGGTGCACACCAGTGCACTGTTCAACACGAGTAAAAGACAACATGTTGATACTAGGGAAAGAGACTGTTGAGGTCTGGCAGAAGTAATCAGCAAGAGATAGGAGTTTGAGCTGTCTGGAACGAAGAGCCGTCCTTCGTGCTACCAGAGAACTGGTATAAGGACCTGGAGTGACACTGGGAAGTTTGTTGGTGGTCGGAATTAAGGTTTAGGTAGAAAAGAACTGGTGGAACTAGAGACAAGACTTCTTATTGATTGATGGATGAACTCACTGTCTGTGTGCTTTGCAATAGTTAATAAACACATTGTTTATTACTATGCTCCTATCATTGAGTGCTTGCCTTAGAATTAAAACAATAGTTTTAGTACCACTTCGTTATAGAATTTCCTTTTTTTAAATAAATATGAGGCAAATCCATAAATACAAGCGTTGTATGTGCGTGTGTATATGTATATATATATATATATATATAGCGTACAGAATACAAAAGTATTGTTGAACTCATAAGTTTTGTGCAATTTTTTAGCCCTTTAGAATCAAATTGAACATTAAAATGCCAAGAAAGAACAGACTACTTTATAACATAAATCTTATCTTATAAATTACAGAAGTTCGTTCAAAATAGAAGATAATTATGTCTAAAGCGTGTCCATGTTTTAATCTAGTCGTGCAGGTTAATTGGACTTAAACTCCTGCTAAGTCATTGGGCTTTTTTTTTTCCTGGCTGATGATCTCTCAAAAATATGCTAGTAGATCTAGACCTTGTTTATTTCTAGTTCAGGTTGTTTAATAATGAGTGTTTTTTTTTTATATACTACAGAGATCACCAATATTATTAAAACGACAAAAAAAAAAAGGATAGGCCTTAGAAAATAAAAAAAGAAACAAAAAAAATGTCTATTGTTCCTTTTCTTTTGAATAAATAGGTTTACATTTTATTGCTTACCTACATTCAAAAGTGGTACAACTTTTTTGAAATGGAAAAGGTTGGTAGTAGGGGTGGCGAACGGCGAAACATTTTTGATTAGTAAAAAAAAAAGAAGTCAAGAGTGTTACATATACAATGATTCTAAAAATAAATCATTTATATATAAAAATATGTTTATGGTTAAATTAATGTTGTTTATGAGTCAGACCTTTGTCTACGACGTAAATTAACCTATTTATTTGCTTCGAACACAACATTGTTATGTTGTTGTTTTTTAAGTATTATAGATAGTCATACACAAGCACTGTTTTTTTGTGGGGCTGCAATGTAAACTTTGAGGCGGCTTATTTTACCGAGTTTTTGAAACTCACAAATTTCACACGGGGCTGGTCGCACCTTTGTGACTGTCCTTCGCCACCAGTACCGTATTTACACTTCAAAGGGACCTAAGCTATTTGAGATTCGAAGCCCTTTATATTATAAGTCCAGATAGTATAGGCATAGGTCAGTGCTAATTATTTCTTGGGAGCCCTAAGCTATAGCTTAAGTTGCCAATAGATAAATCCGGCCCTGTTCACCACGCAATAGGTAAATCCGGCCCTGTTCACCACACAATAGGTAAATCCGGCCCTGTTCACCAAGCAATAGGTAAATCCGGCCCTATTCACCACGCAATAGGTAAATCCGGCCCTGTTCACCACGCAAGCACGTTAAATGGAACAATACAGAAACCCAATTTTGTATGAAATCGAATCACTTCTGATTTTTAATGAACACAACGTTTAACTCTTTCTCTCCTAATTGACGATGCCAACATTGATTCTATCCCATTAAACTAAATTGATTTTTGGATTTATAAACTTTTATTTGTGTTTTGTAAAAAGGGCATGCTTTCTCCTATAATTCAATACCAAATATAACATTTTCTGATAACAAACAAAAAAGTTATTGAGTTTAATCATAACAGGATAGTGAAATACAAATGAGCAAAACGAATAATACTATCGAAAAGAGGAAAATAATTACGGAGATAAAGAGTTAAAGAGTGACCTGCTTTGAAAAAAGTAAAGGACTTGTTCGGGCTAAAAGAACTGAGATGTGACAGTCCAGTAACGGTACTAGCTTGTAGTAAACGAGACATTCTGGGAACGGAGAAGTCGGAGAAAGAATTGGTCCCTTTTGATAAGTTGTTCCGCATTGGTGAACCCTAACTGGATTATTATGATATTATGCACAAGGTCAAACACCTTTCAGAAGAAATCGTACAGGAAGAAGTCAAGGGAAGAAAGCGAGGAACGCAAAAAAAAGAGACGAAAGGACGACACTAAGGAGTGAGCTAACTATTTTCTTACTCTTTTAAAAAAGAGGATTGAGATATGATATTATGAAAGAATCCACAGTGGTACCCCAAAGAGACTCCCACGAGGTATCGGATAGAAACAGAAGAATACGTGTAGATTGGGACCCTAGAGCGTTGCACATTTTGTGCAAGAGAAAACCGCTATTGAAGGCTTGAAACTTGGGTACCGAAACAAAGATAAGTTTATATCCCTTATAGCGTGATATTAGTTGATATCTACCAAAACAAAGATAAGTTTATATCACTTATAGCTTGATATTAGTTGATATCTACCAAAACAAAGATAAGTTATATCCCTTATAGATTGATACTAGTTGATATCTACCAAAACAAAGATAAATTTATATCACTTATAATTTGATACAAGCTAATATCTTCACATGTCAACTGGTCGGGTCGCACCTTTATGGACGTCCATTTTTGTCTCTTTACTATAAGTTCTTGTGTTTATAGCATGAGCAATTCATTCCCTCCCCAAAAATCTGAACAAATTTAGACCTAGCAGAGAAGTCAGCTCTTAATTGCGGTGTTGTCGATTTTACCCACCAGATGAAATGATACGTCAATTGTGAAATGTATAACTTCTTATTATGTCTTTATAAATCAGGACTAATTAATTTCAAGAGCGTTATCTTTGCGGTAGTATAGTAGATTTAAGTAATTGGATTTAATGTGTGATGTATCTGATTGTAGCTTGTTTGTTCAGCATGGTGAATCGTTCATTTCAATCACTCGTTGTAAGGACCTATTGAACATTCAATAACGGATCCAGATACTAATGTCTTAATACTTTATTTAAATCAGATAATAGAAGACAAAAAAAAAATACCCGTCAAGAGAGAGAGAGGACCGGGGGTTGGAGGGTTGCTTAATGAATATTTTATATACATGAAGCTATCAGTGATTCCTGTGACCTGGGGTCATCAAAGGACAACCTACGTAATTTGTGTAACCGACATTCAACCACGAAGAGGCCGATAACAGGCGCCGAAATAACACCACCATTAAAAAGGGCCTGGGTTCTGTGACCTCCAGACCAGGGTCAAGTCTGGTGACCTAAGCTGACCTTTTTTTTCTAACCTGAACTAGAATCTAGGTTAATTTAAGACTGGCCAAGTTATCGATTTCTAAACCCGGGGTAGTGTCCACTTCTTCTATGTCACTCTCTTTCTCCTAGCTCCCCCTTAACACACACACACACACAAGCAGCGAGTCTATTGATCGATCGATCGAATGCCACAGTATTGTGGGCTGAGAAAGTAATTTTATAACTTGTCAACTCTCATGACAGTTAGATCCTTCACGGAAATGGAAGTGCTCTGCCAATAATTACTTTGAACTGATTAATTAAGACTCCCTGTATTTCACAGGAAAAGCCGTGTTCCCACCAAATTCAAATGTGCAATCCGTTTCAAACATTTACTAAACGTTTTTGTTTATTCTTTATATAACCCCGCCTCAACTATTTTCTTGTCCACCGAGTATGCTTAAACGCTGTAGGCCTATCTATAACCTATTTTAAAAAGGTGAAATAATAAATATGAATGTTGAAAGGGTAGGGAGTGAACAGTTATTCGAATGTCAAGAGACAACAATGAACTCAAGCGAGATCAACCTGAGTATGTTATAAGAACTTTACTCTTTATATCTTCAATTATTTTCCCACATTCTGACAGGATTGTTCATTTTTTCACATTTCTGCATTCTATCTTGTCATGATCAAACTTCAATAACATTTTTGTTTGTAATCACAAAATGTTACTTTTGGTATAGAATTACAAGAATGCATGCTCTTTTTATATAGCTATAAATAGTTATAGTTTATAAAACCAAAAATAATTTAAAGGGGTCAAATCAACGTTGTTAATTAGGAAAGAGTTAATGGAAATAACATAAAAGGATGTAGTCAGGTACATATGGGGCCATTAGTTGGGGCCTATTTATGACAAAAGCATTTTCTAAAAGAGAAATATAGAAATATTTATGAGACAAGAAAAATAAAAAAAGTATTTGCTATGGTTCTGTTGCACCTTCAGACACAATTGTGATTATGTAAAGACATATTTAGGACATAGAATCGCTTATTATAATATGATTGAGAAAATTTGGCTCACTGAAAAGTGTCTTGAAATCAAAAAGTTTTTTTGCTCTTAACTAATGAATATAAGATTTAAAAAAAAAAAAAAACTTAACCCCTACCCCTCATTAAAGGTGTGACACGAATTACTTAAAAATAATAATCGTACTGTTTAAATAGACACAGTAGGGAAAACTAACTAATGAAAACTTGATAACAGATTTTGTAGTAGTGTCCCCTAAAAAGTAAAGTATTTTTGAGAACCTATTCTTTTTCCACATGTTAAAACACACAAGTTCTTTGCATTGTTACCCTAAGTGCTTCAAACTAGACAACCCAACAGTCGGAAATAAATATTTTAAGAATTATGTAATTCACTCAGTATAACCACATTTTCTGTAATAAGCCTCCTCTTCTGCAAATACAGTGGCCCAAACCATACTACAGACAACATGCAAAGGGAGCTAAATTTAATAGAGAAAAATAAAGTCAGTATGTAATAAAACACTGGCCACTTTACTGCATACCAATTACAAATTAAAATAATGTAGAATAACATACAAGAGACGTTGCATATATTAAATTTTTTTATTCAGACTGGTATTGAATTAACATAATTTTGGTTTATGCAAAATTGCTTTAAGGTTTTGACAAACACAGGATGTAATTAGAATCAACTATTATTTAAAACATAATAATAAAAACTGAATTGTGCAACAAACATATTTACACAGTAAAAAAACTTTTCAAAACCTTTTGCAACTTTGCATAACTAATAAAACTGAAAATGTGAACTAAACAGAACTTCTAAAGGAGTGTTTTAAAGCAGTTTTTTTAACAGATGGAATTCAATTATACTTTTGTGTTAAAAGGATAATGAATTAGAAATAATGAAAAAATGTATTGATAAACATATTTACAAAACTAATAAAAGTGAAAAATGAACACAATATGAAGTCATGATGAGTCTTCAAAACAGCTGTGTGTACAGCCATTTATGCAAGGAGAAGTAGAAAATATTCAAATTGCAAAGCTCTTAGACTGAGCTCCAGAAAATAATCAATGAACAGATTAGGAATGCTAAAAAAGGGGAGATGTGTCCCAATACAAATAAGTATGCCACATACTTTTTTGTGTGACCATAAACAAAGAATGAACAAAAAAATTAACATGTATAAGAACAAACCAAAAATTTTTTTCAAAATAAAACACCAGCAGTGAATTCTCAGAACAGAGAAAAAGGTTAAGTAACTACATAATGAAAACGATTAATTATATACATTTTACACAAGTGAGTTTTAAAAAAAATATGGTCTGTACATAATCAGCTAGCTATTCCATTTTAAAAAAAAAGTTGGCTTCTTTCAGATCTTCTTCCATTCAAGATGTTAGTAACAGTGAGAATGATATTTTTTTGTACATTTAGTATCTATAGCTGAAGGCACACTTCAACAATGAAAAAAAAAAACAATAACAAAAAACTGTCAATTTAAAAACAATGATTCCAGACATATGCCAGGTCCCTGGGCACATCTTAAAAGGTTTAAAAACTAAATCTACAGAAAAAAAAGTTTGTCTGACAAATAGGCTGAGAATTCTCGATGTAAGGTCTGGCCTTGAAGGAAAGCAAGCTTGTGAGCATATTGGCACGGAGCAGGCACACGAATGGTTCCCTGATAAAAAAAAGTGAAGAGTATTTGTTAAAATTACTGCAGCCTAAGGAAGTATTTTAGGATTAACTTCTTACTTTTTATAGAGAAGTATGTTGCAAAGTTAGATACATCAGTGAAAGTAAACTAAATAACATAATCAAAAGTAGCCCAGTGTCTTTCTGCGATACAGAATTCATAAACCTAACAGTGATGAGAACAGACTTAGCAAAAAAAAATATTGAAGATTGTCAACATTTCACACCATGTTGTCGGGACAAGAGTACTAATTCTTTTTAAAATTAAATAATGTTAGAAATAACACTATAGCAATACATGTGCTTTATTGCACACATACAAAATACAAGCATGGCATTAATTACTATATTAAAAGGGGACAACTTTTAAATTTCTGTTGGCACTTGGCATCTAGCTTTATATCATGTCCAGCCATTATAAGCATTCAATGATAGATTAATGCTTTACTGGTATTGTGACAGTATCATCCTCAAAACAACTAGATATAGTAAGCAGGAGCAACCTGATGAGCTATGCCAGGGAGACAACAAAAACTGCATGCGATGCTTTTGTGCTAGCTTAGATCTTGCCTATATTATTTTAGGAGCAAGTTGTTTGCGAAATACAGAGTCTAGAGCTAGTGGTAGTTTAGGCAATATGCTTGTAAAAAATTAATTGGATCTAGAATAATCTTAATATGTATTACTTTTTCGTACAGATAACCCACATGCTCCGCACAAATGACAAAATAAGTAAAAACAAAATTGTACAACCCTGACCCTTATGTAACCCACATGCGCAAAGCATGGCTTGCCAGAAACTGCCTGTGCATAAAGTTGTTGCTCATCAGATGTCGGTTGCAATCATGCTCCAATTGTTCCAACAAGCGACACAGAATGCAACATATGAAATGCAAGCTTGCGGTCATATCTGTACACAGCGAACGATAAAGGGTATATAGTCCCACCAATATGCCCATAGTTTCTGTTTTGCTATGTTTATGAGTAAAATAAATTTCGTAAAACCTATATTATTTTTTGGTCCACTAGTCTAGCTGCTAATGACAAAAAATTTGTTATGTCTCTAGATCAAGACTAGATTTGTTTCCTAAAGTCAATGCATCCTAATGGTACCCATTCATTGACAATCTAATCTAGAGCTTTTCTAGATATTTCAGCTAATCATCAAATCAATTGTAATCTAGATTCTACATTTTCACATTCAAGAATCATTTGGTAAATATAAATCTAGACTTGATCAAGATATCTTTGCTAGACTGTGTCAATTCAATTAGCTGAAGATCTTGAGATAATTTTTTTTTTATGACTTTTGCAAAGGAATTGACTTTTTAATGACTTACATGAAAACCCTTTTTGTTAGTCATTTGGTGTGTTTCAGTCTTAAATTAGATTCAGAAGAACTAAAACTTCAATGTCTTACCTGCCAGTTGAAATACAAGTGGGTGAGCTTGTAGGTCAGTCTCTGAATGTGATCTGGCTGGAGACCAGAGTCATCATAGATAACATTGTAGCTGGTAGGTGTGACTGTTCCCTGACGAACTGACTGGCTCACAAGGAAGAAATCATACCTAGTGACAACAGTAAAAAAAGAAAATTACTCTTTTACTTCCTAGTTTTTTTTTTATAAATTAATTTTATGGGACATGGTAAAGTCCTATTTGACAGTAAGATGTTTAATTATTTGCTAAGGCAGATTGATACATTTTAATATTTTTATTTGCATCATTTTTTTTTTGGCAAAATAACTACAAATATTGTTTGCCCTAAATTTGATCTAAAATATAGCATAAAAATGGCACAAAACTAAAATCAAAATATTTTTGTGTAACAATGTTTATAGGCTTTGTTTAAATTAGCTTAAAGTATGTGTCGCTTTAAAACTATGATACAACATTCTTGTACTGTTTTCTTTTCTATGATATACAATTTAATATTTGAAAAGTTTGAAATGAAGAAGTATTCACTCAGAACAATATTGTAATTCTAAATCATAGTATTTTAATTTAGTTTAAATAATAAAACAACCATGTCAAATTTATCATTTTAAAAATAGTTGTTTGTTTTATAAGGACACACAATCTAAGATGTACACTGACTGAATGAAGAGAATAACTGATGGAGGCAAATGTCTATATATAAATCTATCTAAAATTAAAAATGATGGGATAAACTTTAGAGTATTAGGTATGTGACATTCTTTCAAAAATTGATATTAGATTATTAAAGTAACTTTTCTGAGCTTTCCATGAATGGTCCTATGAATAATTGTTTTTTTTTAAACGCATTTTCACTAACAATTAATCAATGGAAACCAAGCCACCAGGTTTTCTAGAAATTGAATGAAAATGGCATATTATTTGGCAGATTTTCATCACTTAGTTTAAACCCATATATCAAATTATATGGTTAGGGTGTGCTTAACAAAATATTTTTTAACAAATTTTTAACTAACACAATATGATGTTATCAATTTTATTTTTTAAATTAAAGTTCCTTTTAAATTAAAAAAAAAAATTTATATTTATATATATGATTATTATAGCACTTGTTCTAAGCTTTGTAATGATATATAGAATTATGTTATAGGCTCAACAGCTAAAATTTTTTTCTAAAAGTAAACTGAAGCCCTTGTTTGAAGTTTTCCATTAATATATAGATTATTCCACTAGGCTGAAAAAGTGTTTTTTTTTTAAATTTTACGTTTTCATTTAACATTGTGCATGGTTGTTTGAAAAATGAATGAAATGGCGTGCCATTTCATCAATTTTTATCACAGAAAAAAACAAAACATTTATTAATCTGCTGAGATGTTAAAAAAAAAAAAGTACTAACCAGTTTGGTTTTGTAATTATTTGATCCACAATGGTTCCTGGACAAGGATTATTAATGCCATTTCCTTCTTTTGCAAACAGGCGTGTCTGAATACGCTTCTTAACAATAACAAAAGCAAATCCAGGCCTGAAAAATTAATTTTGAAAGGCATCATTAACAAAAAGAATTTAAAAAAAAAAAAGGCTTTTCCCTAACGACCACTAAAAATACTTGTGAGTCAGAATTAATCTTACCTGTAGTCTTGGCCACCTGTATCTTTGAGGGCAGACATAACCTGCTCTTGCTCTGAGTGGAATACTGTTTGCAACTGCCCATCACCAACACCATCTCTGTAGAGAATTATCTTTTGCGGCAGTGCCTTGTTCACATCATGATATTTCCTAAGTGCAGCTGAAAAACAAAAATTCATGTATTGCATAGTATGTATTGTTTGTTAGTAGTTTTGGACGTTCCCCTTTAGAAATGATTATTACATCCGAGTCAAAACCTTAAAGTTGGCAGGGAGGGTCCTAACTTTTTGTCCTAAACCATTGTAGAACGTTTCTAAAATCCCCTATTCAATATACTTGATTTAAACTTTTTTAAAAGAAGATTTCTTCTAGTCCCATTGCAAGCGTGATTACAAATTATTTTGGAGATTACCGATTCTATTTTGATTACAATCAGGAAGATTTTATAGTTTAAATAATTTTTCAAACGAACAGGCCCATAGACCCAGTGTATTTTTGAAGCTTTTTTTTTATATTCTAATGGTATTTAAAGTGTATATTTTTTAAAACTAGACTTATCATTTGTTAATGGGCAATTGCTTTACAAGATATGCAGACACTGGAAATATTTTATCACATTTTGAAAGAATTCAGATTTTCTACTTTCAGACCTTTCTTAGCTGGTAAGCAATGAAAGCGTTGGCATTCTCTATAATCACTCATTTAAAAAATGTAAGATTTGTTTTCAGACAGATAGGTCTAATCCTTATTAGTCATTGAACTTCTAATGTAGAAGCTGGGCTATTGAGTCTGATGAATAAATAGACTCCCTAGCTGTTGTAAGATAAACCTTTTTATTCTGGGTTCTGATGCTTGAAGTTTTTTTTTTTTTAGAAAACAGATGTGCTGAAGGAGGGTGCAGAAAATCAATAATTTTTTTTTCAGCATTAGAAAAATCTTTTCTTTTGTAAACAAACTAGTCTTCAATGTCCCTGATTTTTTCATTCTTTGAATTTATGCTTTCCTAAGTAATGGTAGCTTTACATCTGCCTACTTTCTGTAATTTTAGAGTCAGGGCTAAGAGATTAACCACCATTTCTTCCATTAAAACCTCTACCCTTCGACTTTCATGGGGATTTGGTTGTGTACAAAAATAGAATCTAGAAGCAGCTTCATTAACAGTTGATTTGTGTTAATGTGCAAGGGCTGTTTAAAGCAATTTTAATAATCCTACAGAATTGTAGGCTACTGTCCTGAATGTGAAATACTAGATCTAGATCAATTAGATCAACTATTTTTGCCAATAAGAAAGGAGATCAATAAATCTCTTTATAAAATGGCAGAAGTTGCTGCGCACCTTTGAGCATATGTGGAAGACAAACATCTAGAAATAAATTGACATTATTTGCATCAGCAAGATCTAGACACTAGAAGTAGTAATTATTTGAAATCTTTGCGTGTCAGAGCGCAAAAAAAAAAAAAAAGGCACCCCTCGAGGTAGATCTAATAATAGTCCATTTCCTGGCATTGACACACTGATCTATATAAATATATATGATTTGCAACAGCTGTTTTCTTATTTAATTTTTTTTTTTTGCTTTTGCAGGGGAAATGCATACTTGTAGGCAACTCTGAAAGTAGTATTTTTGTGCAAAATGTTCAATTACAATAATTGGGCCAAAATTAATACTTACCAGTCATCAAAGGTTGCAGATTTCTCATTAATTCATCTTTTGATGGATGATACTCAGTTTTGCTGAAGTACCGAGTACACTCTTTGTTCAAAGAAGCCACCAAAGCTCCTACAGACTGGTTCTTATGAGCTGAATCATGATAGGTGTCTATTCCTATAACCATTAAACCCTTCAGCTGAAGATTGATGTAAAGATAAGTTTACTTGTGATAGGCCCAATAAACTGTTTTGGTGCTATTAAATCAACCAACAAAGCAATAAAGGTTTATAAAATAGTCAAGACTGATCATGACACAGTACTTACATAAAAATAGTCAAGACTGATCATGACAAAGTACTTACAGGTATTTCAGCTCCCCAGACTTCACCGCCCATTTTGCAATTCAGCTGAATGGCTATCTTTGTGGCAACACTCATCATGCCTTGCTTCTTCTGAAGCGTTTTTGTGACAACCACTTGGCTGGGAACTAAATAAGTAAATGGGGAAAAAAACATTTAATGTCATGAAAAACACAATATAAAATAATTATCATTTGAAATTGAAAATGTTAACTTACCAGGATTGTCAATACAGCAACATTTTTTGATTGCATCATATCTGTCTTTCTTCTGATTGGGTACCACACAAACAACCATTTGAATACTTTGATTTAGATTTTGTCGTATGGCTTGAAGGTAAGATTCATTTCTATCATCATTCATTTCAATGCTGCAAGAAACACATGCACATCTCAGGGTTGAGATAAAGAAAACATTTCATCACTAATAAAAATCATATATATTAATTAAATCAAAACCTTTGATTAAGTGCATTGTACATAGTTATACAAGATATGGAAAAATATGCAGGTCACAGCTGGGTTTGCATTATCATGTGAAACACTGCACTCATCCTTAATTATTCAGAATCAAAAGATATTGCCTTTCAATTCAATTCATATAGTTACTAAATGTAGGCTTTGTACCTACAATACTAACAGGCTTCATCAAGTAATTTGTAACCATAATAAAACAATTTTTTTTTCATTAATTGAGAACAAGTACAGGAGACAATGACTTTTGGATACAAAATGAATAAGTAGAAGGCGGGGTCTGAAAAGCCAAAGATTTAGTAAAATCAATTTGTTAATAAATTTTTGCTTCATTTACATAATATTCATCCAAAAAAAAACAACAACAACAAACAATTGAAGCAGTTAATAATATTTTAAAGATATAAGAAACACTCAAAAGAGTGCTATATTTTATTATCCCAAAGATACAGAGTATTATTTGTAAGTAATTCGTGAATATGAAATATGAAGTAAGAATTCTTTGTATTATGTAATCTAAATATTTCTGTCATAGTGAAAAGGAAGATAATCATAAGGAAGATAATTATAATTTGATTATGAAATGCTAACACCACTGACTCCTCAGAAAAAGGGTGGTTGGGGGTTGTATACTGAAATGTTGAATGTCATTATTTTAAACAAAGAATACATTTCTGAAGGAAATAAAAATCTAATTCCAAACACTGGATCTAGCTTGACAAATTACTCACGCAATAGGATTGTTAATCCTCATGCTCATTCCTCTGCCAACTTTGGACAAGCAATCTGAGAGATCAGAAGCCAATGTGGAACTGGCTCTGGGGAATATAATTATCCAGTTGTCCATGTTCACTGCAGTTAGTAATCCAGCATTGCGCATATTGCGACTCCAATCAGCTTCTCTTGGTTCATAGGAGATTTTCAAAAATTCACCCTGAAAAAATGAGTTATTTTTACACAAGTGCGCAATATTTACACATTTTTAAGGTACCATAATCTACATCTTGCCCCAGCTTCACAATTTCTATAAATTACAGTTTGAAACAAACATGGTAAAAGAAAGGCAAAAATGCTCATTGTCAGTTCTGAAGACCAACTATAAAGGTTTCAGCCAGTAGGTACTATGAATAAATAGTGACTTAATAGAGTAAATTTGGTAAATTTATTAACTTAATTTCTGAAAAAAAGAAATTGAAAATTTGAATAAGAATGTCAATGTAAATTATACTAATTGAAATGTACTCACAATGTCAGTATAAGTAAACTACCCTTTTCAGAGCTTGTGATCTATAAGGCAGATGATGTAAAGTTTCAAAGGAGATCTATTCAAATAAACTCACCCTATTGTTTCTCATCAGCAAGTTTTCAGCAGGTAGGGTTCTGCCAGCAATCTCCACAGGTTTAGAGCTGAATCCAATACGCCATGGCTTCAACACCTCTCCTGCATTTGGAGTCCTATTTTGAAAAAAAAAAAAAATTTTTTTTTTGACAATGTTGCATTTCAAATTTAATTTGACAAGGAAACTTCGAACAGACTTCAGTATCCCCTTTATTACTTTAACTTGTAGGACTCAAGGGAGAGAATATATTAACACTGTCAGATTATAGCAATTGGGCACTTATGTTCCATATTAATAAATTCATGTAAGCATTGTAAAACTAATAGCTCAATTATTCAAGTACAAAACTTTTTATTTCTTTTTCAAGGTTTTGACAGAAAATGATAAAGAGAGACAAAGCTAAACCAAAAGAGGACATTTTCAGCGCTTTTTAGGATCAGAATACATTCTTTAATTGAAGACCTCAGTGCTAAAGTAAAGTTTGTTGGTACTAAGCATTTAAATTTTTTTTTTATATCAGCATTTTGCAATGTGTTTATGTTATCATGACTGTTACCATAAGTAAAACAACATCCACATGTCATAGTCCATAACAGTAAATTTTTTTTAAACATAAAGGGCTAAATAATATTTTAATTACCTTTTTGTTTTTAAAAAGTTTCTCATACCAGTATTGGTGACAATGAGATTTAGATTCAATTTGTAGAGTTAACTCTGTTAACTCTTTCTTTTCAACATTCCAACAGAATTATTCATTTTATTCAAATATATTAAACTTTTTTGTTTGTTTTCAGAAAATGTTAAATTTGGTATACAAATAAAGGAAAATGCACACCCTTTTTAGATAATTTAAATTGATAAACGAAAATAAGAGTTTATTTTCCTGAAAGTTAAAACTTATTGACTGTAGACAAGTTTCCCTTACAACTAGATATCCAGAAGATCTAGGCAATATTTTATGATCCAAATTAAATAAAAACTATTTTTTGATGACATTGTTATCAACCTGGTGGTGACACAGATGGTCGTAGGCTGTGTCTGTTTTTAGCCTACGCAAATCGCCCCATTCTAGCGTTAGACGAGCGGTCAACTGTGACCAGTGACAGTATACGCCAGTTCGGCAAGGACCTGTGTGTAAATATTTAGCATGCAAATCAAGGCGAATGTAATCAACTTGTGTGGTCAAGCGACGTTCCATGCGGTTCTAGAAGGCCAGTAAAGACCCTATATAAGAGCAAGTGTATTTGAGTCAAGTCACTTACTTCACGTTACCTCGCAATGTGACCAGTACGGTGTGTGAAGTCAGTCCGGAGAGAAGCTTGGTTTTTGGACAGTTGTTTGTAATGTATTTGAAATTGAAACCGTTACTGTTACTTTGGAACTCTGAGTTGTGAGGTCCTTAAAGTTTGTTGTGTCGTGTGGTGCAGTTTGAGAGCCTTGATAGTAGGAGAACGTAACACTGGTGTTAGAAGTGGGATTTCCTATGGCTTCTATAAAACTGCTAGATGAACTGAATCTGAAAGAACTGAAACAAGCTGAAATAGCGAGGACCAAAGTACTAGGAAAGGAACAATGAAACTCTTAAAGAATGTCTCCGGCAAGCCCTTGTGGATGAAGAGGAAGATCTTTGAATTCAAACCCGATGTGGTAGAGCTGTTGATCACCTTTCAAGAACAGATGTTGGCTGGATTTCAGAATGTGATCAAGGGTGACTCGCAGAAAGAGACAGATGAAGAAACAAGAGAAGAGACACTGTGTGTAAGGCAGTGCAGTGAGTAGACCGGGACTATTAGTCTGCCATGAAGTTGGTTCTGGTGGAATCCTGAAGTGAATGTACGAGTCCAGGAAGAGATAGTAGAGTTTATAAGTTTAGTACGGTGATGTACAGTAGAGCATTTTCAGTGTTGATGTATTGCCAATTGTGTCATATTGGCTGTTTTAATTGACTGTTATTAAAGCACCGGATTATTTTCCTTGTCGTCAAGTTCTTGATGTGTTGTTGTGTGTTTAGCAGTGTTTACAGAAGGCTTGATAAGAAGAGAATGTAACAATATTTATTTATATTCTCACTTAATATATAACTTATATAAAACTTTTATATTAATTGTCTTGAGGTCACTATCCCATGTCACACCCCTTAATATTGAATATTAATATTGAAAAAAAGCCTCTTTTAGTCCCCATTCTTTTAAAAACTGTTGTTTTTTTTTGTACACACACACAATCAAAGGGAAAAAAATTGGTGTGTTGGTACTTTTTTCCAAAGGGAAACTACTCAAGATTTATTTATAAGCAATTAAAAACATTTTGTAAGGAAAGATAACAAAATAACTGACTTTTAAAGCATAGACGATAATATTGTTTATTAAGCTGTAAAATGGGATAAAATCAATGATGATATCATTGATTAGGAGAGAAAGAGTTAATAAAAGTGGTAATTTCAAACATATGTTCAGATACTCATTTTAATTCCCCATGATGTAATTTTTACTAGAATACCTTTACCCACAATGTGATTCAATCAAGCTGAAAATTATGTCGGCTGAATAATTATGAGACATAAAGGTGGGCAAAGATAAATACATTTTTCAAAATATACAGCATTTTTTGCAGGCACATTATGAGTTCAGTACACTAGCTTAGAAGCTATGTAGATATAGAGCTACTTACACAAAAGACACTACTATCAAGACCATTAGAAAAATATTTCCACTAAGTGTTTCATAAGTCTCTCAACATACTTTTATAATCATCCTTTACAAAATAGTATGTGCAGATTTGAGCTCAGAATAAGGGAAATGTTTTTGCACTCCCCCCTCCCAAGCTTGCAAGGAAATAAAAAAATTTTACTTTAAAAATATATATATAAATCCAACATACTCATTTATTTGCTGCAGCAGCCTTGTAATCTGCTTCAAACGTTCACCTGGTCCTACTCTTGTGTGTACAGCCAGATCTCTCATCACATTGAAGTCTGAGCGCATTTGCTCACTAAGACCTGACAAATGACAATTTTTATGCATTTTGAAAAATATATGCATCAGTAGGTTTGCTAGAAAAATACAAATGTTAAAAAAGAATTGTCAATTACCAGTTATAATGCAGAGTTCAGGAATAAGGAATAAATTCTTCTTGTCTCCTCTGCGGAGATCCTTTTCAGTTGGTCTACTGACCAGTAAAGGTTGGTCTTTGTCTAGAATAGTAATGTTCCAGTGCTGAGTGCAGGGGGAAAAAAAAAACAAATAGAATGTTTACCAGGAAACATATTAAATATTTCTAAAAAAAAACAACAAAAAAAATAAAGTCTTTCACAAACAGAACATCTGTTCTTATCATTAAAAATTGTTATTAATAATAGACGATCAATGACATAACTTGTCAGCGAACTTATTTATGTACAAAAATGTTGTAAGATAGACTGGATAGTCATTTACAATTGTACGTTTTTATCCATAGTGAGCATAATGAAATGAAACATACCACTATATATATATTATTTACAAAAATCTTTGTTGCCCTTATTTGTATTCATATCGGCTACTATAGGTTTTATTCGCAATACAACTGCACTTACCTCTTTGTAATAATCTGAGTAACTAATCATTTGTCCATTCTTTTCAAAGCAGTCACTAGCCCTGGCATCCCAGGCTATATCATCCACTTTGTACGTTTTGTTATTGTGTCTGGTAAGAAAAAAAATTATTTTACAATATTTTAATTATATTACATCAGGAATATAACACCCTACAAAAACAATCCCCAAACAATTGTACAGACATGCCTACCCCCAAGACCCAGAATGTGGAACACTCAGGTTGAAAATGTTGAATTTAGGGCCCCAATATAGAACATACACGCGTTTACATTTGTCAGCGATACTGTACACAATAAATAAAACTTCAATTATATTACTTTAAAAACAATAATGGTTTGCTTCTTATAAATTAGATGTAAATAGATAATTTAAAAAAAACTTTAATTCATAATTATGTCCTTTGTTTGAAATCAATAGTTCTAACTCCTATACTATATGGTGAATTCTAACCAAAATGTATTCTAATGACCTAGACTCAAATGTTACTATCTATTTTTATTTGTTACTACTACATCTTGTCGCGGCAAAGTGAGGAATTGTAAAAAGGGGTCGCCGAGCTTAAAAGGTTGAGAACCGCTGCTCTAGATGTTGTCTCTAGTTCTAGAATAATTTAAGAGTCTACTAGTACTAGTCTAGATCTACATCTAGTTAGTCCTCTAAGTCTAAGAACAAAGATTATAATAATTATATTATAGATCTACATATTTATGTCTAGATCTATAGACTTATTGAGAACTAAATTTATTACATAATGATACATAGAATTCAAGATCTATCACCTTCAAAGTCTATTTCTAGATAGATCTAGATTTAGTATCATCTAGTTACCTACCTACTTCTAGATCTAGAAACTAATTTAGACTATGTATAAAGTAGATCTAGATGATAGATCTATAGCCTTATTTAAGTCTTAGCCTTACTGTGTCTAAGTTAATTAATTACATTTAGGTCTAGATCTTCAATAAAATTTTTTTTTTTAAATCCTTTAATTAGATTAGATTCTATATCTACTTAGAAATCAGTTGATAGTCACTTAGTGTTAGAATAGATCTCATCTAGTCTAGACTACATCTAGTAGAGCCATTGTCTGGAAAAGAAAGGGATTTGAATGGGACATTTGGCTTATTAGCACTTACTAGATTCTAAGAATAGATCTAGTCTAGTATCTAGACCTAGACTACTAGATCAATAAACACAGACCTATATATATATATTTTATTTTACATTCACTATTTTCATTTTGCACTATTAATAAATAAAAAAAAACAGTGGTGTCTGAATTCAAACTTGGTGGAACAAAACATCGTGAACAAGGAACATGTGAGTTTTTTATAATTATTTTGCGGGACAGTTCCGCATAATGCGGGACTGTAGGCATGTCTGATTGTATCACTGAGAACTGCCAACAATAAAATATTTCCCTTTTAAATGTTAGTTATATGATACTAATAGAAAAATAGGTTAAGACCTGGAAATTAAATTGCAAAGAAAAAAATTTAACCAGTACATTAAAAAGCACAAACGATATTAAGCTGCTTTCTTTTCTTGAAAGCATAAAAAAAAAAAAAACCCCACTTAGGTTTCAATTAAATCTGTTAATGAAAATTAAAAGCAAAACAACTAAAGATACAAATCAAGACATGTCTTATGATTAAGTATACTCACTTGGTCAACACAATGACTCCAACAAGTTCTTTGGTGGCCTTCCTTCTAAATTCTTCAGCATTCTGACGTACACTATGAAATGTCTGATACAATACATCTAAAAATGTGTCAATTCTAAGTACTTTGTGAATTGTATCCACACACAAGAGATTTCCGCCATCATAGCCCAAAATGGATGTTGTGAATCCTGGCATTACCTCAATTCTGTGTTAGTAATAGAAATATAGTATTTCATGGACAGGTTGAATGAGATGATTTGAAAAAATACTTTTAAGTAAAAAGGTTCTTAAAAAAAATTTCCTTTTTTTTTTTAACAAACAAAATTCTTGAAATGTTTCCAATCAAACTGCATTAATGTAACTAAAAACAACAGCGGTAAAAACAAACCAACTTTAAAAAACTATATATTTACAAGTGCATTCAAAAATTTTAGCATAGAAAAAGACTTAAGATTATTCAGTCCTAAATTCTTGCTATCTCCAATTGTTCTAACTTTCTTTATTTGAACAAAAAATGTTATCTAATTCATCAAATTGTTTAGAAAAA